>NW_020537324.1:12867343-12944781 GCF_003426905.1 Ctenocephalides felis | reverse complement strand
TATATTTTATTGATAAATTTAAATATCATTAATTTTACGTTTTATAGCATTTGTGAATAATATTCAGAATTAGATCATGTTGATTATTGATTTTCTCACGTTATTTCGAAAGTACATCAAGTACATATCAAGTACATGTGCACTCAGAGCTTTCTGACGTCATTATGTTGCCAGTATTTCTACAAATGTGAAATTTAGAAAGCATGAACATGAGAATAAGGTAAAAGTGTAGGAAAAAATTAATTGATAATATATTATTGCTTTAATAATAAAAACCTCAAAAATTCGTGACTAACTGAATAAATTTTAATAGAATTTGACCTAATATTTATGCAAAATATAGTATTTGTGGATTAATAAGTATTAGGTTCATATGTAATGAAAAAATGGAAATATGAAATTTTATCAATATAGTCACTCATAGGCTTGTCTAATTTATCCAATATCATGATATTATTAAATTATTCAGATTCATTATTATTTACATTTTGTCAAAAGTTTTATTTATTATTTTAATTTATAAATATTTGTATTTAATAATAATATTACATAATTTAATAATATAATTCAAAAATTTCGTTAATATTTGAATTTATATATTTTTTAATTCATTCATATATTTGAAAAATATTGTTATGTTGTTGATACTCTATTTTCCCAGTAACGTGATATCAAATGTACATTTGTTTATTATCTGATTATTGCATATATTTAGTAGTTTTTGAAGATATTTATAATTCATAAAATATCTCTATCTATTATTTTGTCTCATAAATTCTATTCAACAATTACCGTCCATCATGAACACATATATACTTGGAAAATTCTCAACCCATTTATGAACTCTATTATTAGATACGAATTAGACCTACCAAGGAGCGCAGTCAATATTTCTGTCAATAACTAAAATATAATATTTATTTAACTGTTTGAATAACAATTTTATGTAATATAAATTAAATCACGTAACAAACTATTATATATTGTGCATGTTTAATCAACCTAACTCAATTCTAAATGATTTGTATGTGTGATTCGTATATGAATAAGAGTTACTCTTGTGTTTGAGAATAATATTCGCATTCACGGTCAGTAGTGCAAAGGCAGACACGCGAGATAGAGTCGGAATTTTCGCAAAATAAACTATTTAATTAAATCATCTTTACATAAACAAATTACCTGTGTCATTCTAATAATTTAAGTAAATTTTTCTAAACAATAAGATAGCTAAAATATTAAAATTGTAATCATACGCGCAAGTGATAAAGCATTATTTGAATAAGTAATTTATGTAAATAAGTGCAAAAATACTTGTAGGTAATTGTGAATTTGTAATAAAACGTAATTCGTTCTAGCGAGTAAATATTTATTAAATAATGTGTATGAAAGAGAAAAATTAATGTTGGATTTTTTTAAATTAATTTTATCGACTTAAATTCTTACTACCATCGACCATAACATTATTTCGAAAATTAATAAATATATTATTTGAATAAGTAATTTATGTAAATAAGTGCAAAAATACTTATAGGTAACTGTGATTCTTAATAAAACGTAATTCGTTCTAGCAATTTAAAATAAACAATGATTAAATAATGATAATAACGAGAAAAATTAATGCTGGATTTTTTTTTTCAATTTAATTTTATTGACTTAAGCTCTTACTACCATTTGTCCATAACATTATTTTCAAAATTAATTGAAACAAATTAAGGTATTAATTTTTTTGAATTAAGTGAAATAAGTCGGTTGAAATCGTTTCTAGTTAAATTTAAGTTATTAAGGTTATTGGATATTGTAAGTTATTAACTTAATTGAATATTGGAGCACCACTTTATATACAAGCCGATAGTAGATATTCAATTATAAGTCTATTTATCTAAATTGATTTTATAGTTTTAAAAACTTATTTAAATATTAAATCAATTCAACACATCTTTAATAACATATTCATATAAACATTAAATATGTAATAATAAAAAATTGTTTTAAATATGTAATAATAATAATATGTTTTCTTCATAATTTCAAGCTTATGTGTACTATGATGCACAAGATTCGATTCATTGAGAATTGGTTTTATTTTTAAATACTAAAATATATTTTAGATGTCTAATTTTGCTCAATGAATAATTTGTAAATAAGTAACTAATTTAAAAAAAACTATAAAATAAAACTAGAAAAACTGATGGAATTAGTAAGAATATTAAAATAATGCAAATAAATATTGCATTAACAGATAAAGAATCCTGCTCAATATTAAGTGAGGGTTGTAATTTATTTTAATGAAATTCTAATAACTAACTCTAAAAATAATGAATCTTTATTATGAATTTTTATTGCACAACTGAAAACCAAATATTTCTTTACTTAAACCAAAGTCTATAACATTTGCGAAATATCCAGACGCATCAATAATTTCAATCAAACCGAATTAAATCAAAATCTGTGATAACCACGTTACCAAATAATTTTAAAAAAGATATAAATTTGATACTACAAATAAAAACAACGTACTATGTCACCCATTGTTCTAATTAACGATAACAATATTCCATACATTAAAAAACGTTTGTTTTAAACGTAACTTGTGTGTTTTTACCTGTCGCACCTCACATTCCGAATCGCAAATCATTGCGAAAAGAGTGCTCTCTATGAAAGAAAGTGGCCAAAATTTAATAATTTTATCATGTTAACTATAAATATAATACAAAGAGTGACTGGTCAAAGCCGAGGAGCTTTGACAAATTTAAAAAATAGTTTCTGGAAAGTGTTATCCACGGTTAATGCGGTTATTTAGCCGACGAGGAAAGCAAGGAATGGGCTAGTGCTTTGCCTTATAGTGAAATTCCAGGTCCAAAGCCAAAACCCATTGTGGGAAACTTGCATAGGTTTTTGCCAGGAGGTAATAATTGATATATTTTATATTAAATTTACTAACATATCAAGTTAGTGTTGATTACTAAATTATAGACACTAATTTTGTAGAAATATTTGGTCAGATTGATTACTCATAGCTGTAGCAAATCTTTCACTTATATGTTCACTTTCAAAACATTTTATGCTCTATTTATAGTTAATTAAATAATTATATGTTGCAATTTATTACATATTTAAAACTATTTAAAATAAATAATTTAAATCAGAATTGAGATATCAAGAAAATACTTAAATTCGTTCCTTAAATATAAAAAAGTTTTAACAATACTTTTCAAATCACAGATAGTTTCAAATAAAAGTTTTTTCTGTAGATTTTTACCATTTTTTTGCCTTGTTGCAAAATATTTTTGTTGATTATTCCATAAAATTTAAAATATTTTTTAAATTATATTTCATAATAATTTTATTAGCTTAAAATGAAAGTAGATATAGGGAGTTAAAAAAAAACTTTTTGTTTTAAGATTATAAACGCATATATCAACCTTCAATATTTTTAAATCACAGACAAAGATTTGGAATTTAGTAACCCAAATAAAGATTATAGTTATTAAATATACTAATAAAAAATTACTTCATATGCACATTATCTAGAAATTGAACTGAATTAGATTAAAATTCAATTTATATCGTGATAACTGATTTATATTAGAAATGACGCAAAGATTAACGTCGATAAAGCATTTTAATCGAATTATTGATAATATCGTATCACAGCCTTGATTTTGTTATTATTTTGATATATTTTTGAAATTTTTGTTCATTGTTTTCAATTTCATTTATTTAGGTGAATTTTATAACCTCCAGTTGGCAGATTTGTACGTTAAACTAAGGGAAACATATGGAGAAATAGTCCGGCTAACAGGAATAGCAAACCGAAACGATCTGGTGTTACTTTTTAATCCAGAACATATAAAAACGGTTAGCAAAATGACATATGTTATATAAAATTTGTTTTGTATACTCTTACATGACCAAATATATCTTAGGTATACAGAAATGAAGGCATATACCCAGTTAGAAGAGGTTTGGAAAGCTTTGTGCACTACCGAAAGGAATACAGACCAGAATTGTTTAAATCTGGTGGTCTTTTAACGGTGTAAGATATATAATTTATTACTAGCCTATTATTTTGAAATGATTTTTGCGAATTAGTCATAACGTGTTATAATTTTCACCATAGGCAAGGCTACGATTGGCATCTGGTCCGAACCAAAGTTAACCCTGCCATGATGCAACCAAAAACAGTTAGAAAATATGTCGAACCTGTTGACCAGATTTCACAAGAATTCATAAATCGGTACGAATTATCTAAATTTCTTTTCAATAGTTAGAATTTCATTAAACCAAATTATGTATCTAACTTTTTTAGGATGATGAAACTACGTGATGCCAATAACGAAATGCCCTCTGATTTCTGGATGGAAGTCAATAAATGGGCATTAGAATCTATTGGAAGAATTGCTTTGGATACAAGATTAGGAAGTATAAGTGATAATCCGACTTCAGAGTCTCTAAAACTAATTAAGCATGTTCATATGATGTTTGAGCTGATTTACCAGTTGGATATTTTGCCATCTGTATGGCAGATTGTGCGGACGCCTAACTATTATAAGTTGATGGACTGTTTTGATGTACTCAGAGAGTAAGAATAATTAAATCAATATATATAATATATATATATATATATAACATTGTCGTGGCGAAGATCGTTAACGTATGAGTCGCAGTCGATTTTTAAATTTAAATTCAAAATGTAAAGTTTTTACGCGGTTTTTATTTATAATTATCTTCCCCGCAATCTCTGGATTAGCACGAATATTTCAAGACCAGAACTGGCCAAATCGGTACAGCCATTTTCGAGTTTAAGCCAATCTAATATAATATCGAGCTCCATTTTTATATATAACAATACTATCTTACTCCTCTATATTATATGTGAAAATGAGCCGAATTTATTCCATTTTCAAGAAGTCAGCAGATTATTTATAATTTCGTATATAAAACGTCATTGGTATATATTTGATTTTATTTAAAATCTGACGTTGCAATAAATTAGGAAAGATTCCAGAGATAAACCCTCACTGAAATTTGAAGTTTGTAAATCCATTATTGCAGATTTCAAACAATGCAATTGATAAATAATTGAAACATTTCTACAATTACTGATTGTTCATCCATGTAAGACTACTAATCAATTTACGTATACCAAGATTGGTATCCAAAATTTATCTACCATTACTTGATATAAAATAATAAATCAAATATTACGAAATAATTGAGCATAGAAGAAATTTGTTAACGGTTTTTAATTGTTCTATAGTAACTTGATTACATATTTGAAACTTTGAAAAAATAAATCTATTATTACCAGAGCACCTGTTATTAACTTAGCTTGTTCAGAACTTTGTGCAGTAAATAAGCAAAATAGATAAAAATGCTAAATTTCTACCATTTGCATAATCAAGTTGCATTGACGCAATTTAACTGGAAAATAATTACTAGCTATAAAAATAGCACGATTTTAACCTAAATATTTTTTAAACAGCATTACAAGTAGACATGTATCGAATGCAGTTAAGCGTTTGGACGAATCGCCACCAAAACATTCTGAAGACGAGTTGAGCGTGGTGGAAAGACTGATTACCATCGACCGCACCATTGGACAAGTTATGGCAATGGACATGTTGATGGCAGGAATTGACACTGTACGAATTTTTAAATTAGAATAATAAAAGATAAAAGATTGGGGAGATAACAAAACAATATTGAACGAATATCTACTTTTCAACTAACAAATAGCTATTTTGCAACTAACAAATTTATCAATCATTATGAATCTAATTAGAAGAAATTAGAACAGAACCTAGTATCTCCTTAGAAAATAAAGTTTTTATAGAACTCACACCATTAACTATTCTATTAATATACTATCAATATTTTTTTTTATATTTATGATAATAAATTAATTTTTCCCTATTATTCCAGACATCTTCCGCAGTTTGTACCCTACTATACTATTTAGCCAAAAACCAAGATAAACAAAATATCCTAAGAGCTGAACTTAGAGAAGCTATTCCTGAGCCTAAAGGACAAATAACTAATGATATTTTAAGGCATTTGCCTTATCTGAGAGCCTGCATTAAAGAGTCTTTGCGAATGGTACCTGTTGCTCCTGGTAATTTAAGAGTAAATCCCAAGGACATGGTTTGGCTGGATATAGAATCCCAAGTGATGTAAGTTGATAATGAAATAAATGTATTGAGACATATTATGCAAATATTTAAATCAGTCTAGAGATTAGCAAATCTACATACTGAATGTATATGCATATAATTTGAACATTAATGATTTTTTTACATTAAAAGTTGCTGAATCATTTTCGCCTTTATTTTTACTATGGAATTTGCACTAGACGCATAATTATAAGAATGATTGGCAGAAGTTACAACCTTAAGCTTCTTCTTAATTGCATTTTGTTATATAATATAGTAATAGTCTTTTTAGTTGAATTTCGTATAAGTTATATGTCTTGGGTGCAAATAAAAAAGCAATACGAAAAATGGTTTTGATCTTACAAATGGTAATATTGGAAATTTTGCAATATTTAATCTGTTATGATTTATTACCTTTGAGATATCAGACTAAGATCTTCTAGAAATCATTTCCTAATCTTTTAGATATCTTTTGTTCTATTATCTTAAGGTTATTTTATTTCCTCAGACTGAAATCCTCCTGGGTCATATGACCCTAGCCCGTTGCGAGTCCCAATTTCCCAAAGCCGACGAGTATTTGCCAGAGAGATGGCTAAAACAACGAGGAAGTTTGGCTGATCGTCAAATTGACAATGCAGATATTTCTTCCACAAATGCACATCCATTTGCCTATATGCCATTTGGATTTGGACCAAGGACTTGCATTGGCAGAAGATTTGCCGAATTGGAAATTGAAGTCTTCACTTCCAAATTGATCAGAGATTATAAAGTGGAGTGGAACCATGGGGAGATGAAATTTGACAGTAAAATGATTAATTTTCCGGTTAATCCGTTGAGGTATAAAATAACAGAAGTTAATTAAAGATTGAGTCAGTTCTAAACTTCAAACGCCAACAAAAGTAACCAAGTTATGATAAACATATACATAGTTTCGCACAATATAATAGTTCAACTTTGTACTTTGTAATTTATCAATTATAAACGTATTTATATTTAAATATGCATGACAAAAAGTACAAAAATTAGATGTATAAACAAATAAACCTATATCAAATCCATAATCAAAAAGTATATTAAAGAACTTTTTCAACATAATAAACTAACTCCTATTATTAAAACAAGTATAATAACTAACTAATTTGAAAAAAAAATAAATACATAAACATTTCACTTTATTTTTTTTAGAACGTAACAATATTTAACTTTAATGTTAATGAAACTTATGGAAAACCTGTTATAAATTTAACCAATTTTTTTGTTGAATTAAGATTGCTAATTTAATTAGATTTTATAAGTTATTTTTTACATAATGTATAAATAAATTATTTTTGTAAATAAAAATGTAAGCAAATATGTAATAAATATCTTCATGTGATCAATATCCAGTTAGCATATATTTGTATTAAATATATCAAATATTAAAGGTATTTAAGGATTTTTTTTAAATAATTTATGCTCTATTATATTTGTATCATGCTAGAAGGCAATTAGAAAAACAAGTTGTAAGATCTTTTAGAAAACACACTTACAAGTTGTAAGTTAAATTAATACGTTGATAATAAAAATAGAAATTTGGGTTTATTTTCTTAGCATTTTTTAAATCAAATTCAAAAAATTTATTTCAATGACATGATTTGTAAATATATTAATCAATTATTGCCTAAAACTTTTAGATGATTTATTTAAAAATATATAGCATAGCAAAAGAGATTTTTTTGAACTATAAAAGGAAACTCAATGAAGTCGTCTTTTCACCAACTATACAAATTAAATTATTTTATTCGTTTTGATGTTGATTGTACTACCATGATACAATATATACAAAATTATGTCATACAAAACATGGCACATATACATTTATATATAAAGTTTTGGAGGTCGAGTCAATAACTACACATGAGAATGAATGATATGATTATATTGATTCAGGAAAATAGCCTTGAAATCAATTCAGGCGTATTTATCAAATGTATATAAAAAATAGAAGAAAGGATATAAGTAGTAGTTAATAAAATATAAATTATTAATAAAATTTTAAAAAATAATAATTACACCACGGGCAATATTACAAATAAATGCGAAGTCCGCACAAACATCTGAGCTCTATTTTCCAGAATATGAATACTGAATTCTCTACTGTTTGTTAAATTATTTTTCAGTTGTTTTTGCCTTATATTTGCAGATTTTCATAAATTAAAGTTTTTCATATAACTTTGCCATTTAAACATTTTTCTGTTTGAGTCACTACATATCCCCATTTTTCGAATTTCCTAGTCAAAGAATTAAAATCTTATGATAAATGCTCCAGCTGAGAGCATCGGTGTGGCCCAGCCAAAAGGGTGGATAATTAGTGATTTTAGTGAATAAATGTAAAAACTAACGAAATGTTAATGTAAACGATTTCTTATATTTTTATCAAAAATTATAAAACTTATGAAAATACAATCCAATACTCTAGAAATAGAACATTTGGTTTGAATCTGTTCGTATGAAACAGTGAAAATAAATAATAGAGATATGAAAATATGCTAGATTTGATATACATTTATAACGAGAAAATCTCAATTCATAGCAATAGAAATGTATTTTTACATCATGTTCACGATCAAGAGTAGGGAGGACATGTATACAACGGTAACAGAACTGTTTGCTAATTTAGTCTGCATATTTCTTTACAACAAAAGCTACGTCATTTCGTTCTCATCTGATAAATTCCAATGATTTATGAAAAATTAATGATGAGTTTGAAAAATATGTAATCAATCGGGTGATTAGATAAAGTTACATTAACGATAGATATCTCTATATTGGTGCTATTTTAGCGCGAAACGCCCCGAAAATTTTGTGTTATACTGTGAAAAATAATAAACATGCAAAACGATTAAGCAAATATTTAGTGTAGAATTTTTGTGTAGTTGATAATTTATTTAAGGAAATTTTTAATACAGTTAATATGTAAGTATAAGCTATTAATTAGGATGTTTACAAAATTTTAATTAATTATATTGATCATTTTAACCGATATTGATCGTTTGTTATAAAGAGTATATTCATATTTTTATTGTTTTTGTCACGTTCTTTTTATCAATTATCTGCGTAGCAATTAATAATCTTAAACATGTTGATGCCATATTTTTAATTTTTTTTTATTAAACCAAGTTTTAGTTTTTTATACATTAAAGTTTATTTTCATTGAATAATTATTTTTTACATTTAGTTAAATATGCATCGCTTACAAATAATAAATGCCAAAATATGTGGATTATCAGTCACCAACTCTGTATTTCCACAAGCGGGTCGCAATTTTTTTTCAACGAATTCAAAATTATTGGCTGTTGCAGTGGAAGTTAATCAGGTAAATTTTAATTAATATTATTAATATATATATATATATATATATATATATATATATATTATTGGAATTTCACATTTCTGTCCAAATATCCCTACAAGAATAAGAAACCACCATTCCGAATAATGTTTTCTTAGAATTTTAAAAGTCAATATAAACTGGATATTAAAATTTTATTTAAATTTATTATAGTTGTAGAGTATTTTAGTAAATTGCTATTAGTGTAGAATTTAACATCATTTTATTAAAACAAAAGTTAAATTTATTTTTTATTTTTATTTTAGAAAGCTGCAGACGTATCCTGGGAAGAGGCAAAACCATTTTCGAAAATTCCTCGAGTCGAAGGACTTAAATTAATGGTAAATCTTTTGCCAGGAGGTATGCAAATAAATAAAAAAATTTAATTTATCCGCTGAAAATACAATACTCGTTTTTACATGTATAGGAAAATTTTACAAAAAGAATATATTGGAAATGAATTATGTTTTTATAAAAGAATATGGAAATATCATATTAGCGAAAGGAACTTTTGGAAAACCTGATACTTTACTTATTTACAGCCCACAAGATTTTGAGAAGGTAAATTGATCATAACTCAATACAATTGTCTATAAAATAAATTATCTATTAATTTTGGTAATATGCAGGTGTATCGCAATGAAGGTATCTGGCCTTACAGACGAGATTTCGAAATTTTCAATCATTTTCGCAAAAATATACGAGCTGACGTTTATGGAGAGAACGCTGGTCTTCTTGTAGAGTAAGAAAAAATACATTATCAGGAATAATCAATATTAAAATTTAAGCTAAAGTTATATGTAGACATGGAGAAAAATGGAAAGAGCTCCGAGGCAAAGTGAATCCTGTAATGATGCAACCAAGAGTCGCAAAACAGTACATAACACCAGTTGAAGAAGTCTCGGATGAATTCATACAAAAGTTGGCTTTTAAATATTTGTATTTGTATTTATATTTTTTGTATATTCTTCATTATTTTTAGGCTTTTAAAACTTCGTGATTCTAATAACGAACTGCCAGACAATGTGTGCAATGAATTTAACAAATGGGCTTTGGAATCAATTGCAAGAATAGCCCTTGATACCAGACTTGGTTGCTTAAGGGATGATGTTACTGCTGATTCAGATCCACAAAAAATGATTAATGCGGTAGATGCATTTTTTGAATTGACTTATAAATTGGAAATTATGCCATCGATTTGGAAATACGTTAAAACTCCCAAATATTATAAGCTAGTAGATGCTTTGGAAACCATGACAAAGTGAGTAAAGAAAAATTACTCCTTAAACAAATATTTAATCTACTATAACATATTTGCACTATGATATTTTTATTATTGTTTTTAGTATTTCATTGAAAAGAGTGGATGAAGCTATGGAACGACTAAAAAAATCTGAAAATCAAAAATCTGATCGAGAAGCCAGTGTCTTAGAAAAACTTCTTAAAATAGATCGGAAGGTTGCCGTGGTTATGGCTATGGATATGTTGTTAGCAGGAGTAGACACAGTAAGTATTTTCAAGATCAATTTTAATATAAAAACATGTTTTAATTTATTTATCATTTCAGACCTCGCATACAACAGCCATCCTGTTGTACTTTATTGCAACAAATCCGCGAGTACAAGACAAATTAAGGCAAGAAATTTTAACAATACTTCCAGAGAAAAATTCTAAGTTATCTTCGGATTCATTTAACCATGTTCCATATTTAAGAGCATGTATGAAGGAAGCTAATAGGCTTCTGCCAATTGCTGCTGGAACTATTAGAAAAATGCCTGTAGATATAGTTTTGTCGGGATATCAAGTACCAAAAGGGGTAAGTTGAAGCTAAAAGTTGTTAGGTCAATAAACCAATAAAATAATTTGCCGTTTTAATTTTAGACTGAAGTCGCAATGAATCATTTCATACCATCTCAAGATGAAAAGCAGTATTCTAAACCCAAAGAATATTTTCCAGAACGATGGTTAAGTAATCAACCAACAGAAGAATGTCCTTTTTCGAAAAATACGGCACATCCATTTGTTCATATGCCTTTTGGGTTTGGACCAAGAAGTTGTGTAGGGAAAAGATTTGCTGATTTGGAAATTGAAACTTTCATATCAAAATTGTTGAGAAATTAT
Organism: Ctenocephalides felis; assembly: GCF_003426905.1. NCBI lineage: Eukaryota > Metazoa > Arthropoda > Insecta > Siphonaptera > Pulicidae > Ctenocephalides > Ctenocephalides felis. The sequence continues at coordinate 12,933,138 of NW_020537324.1, read as the reverse complement.
AAAATTGAATGGAATTACGGTGAACTAAAAGTTACAAGCAAGTTGCTGACGACGCCGACATCACCGTTAAAGTTTAAGATAACAGAATTGTGAAAAATTATTAATTACAAAAACATAATTATTTTTTATTATTAATTATTTTCATTTAGTAAAAAGCCGTTCGAAGTGAAAATTTGCAATATTTAACTCTTGAAAATTAATTTTTTAATCATTTGTTTGAGAAAAGTATATAAGCAATAAATGCACACTTTGAAGATGTATTTTGTTATGTAATATGATGACTAATAAGTTTAATCTGTAATTACTGTTAGTAAATAATGAATGTAATCAAATCATAAAATCTACTAATAATAAAATAAAACATACACAGCCCTGTCTAATAACATCAAATCTAAAAGAGTGTTTGACGTGGAAAAGAGTGGGAAAAAAGATAAATATGAATGATTCGTCATTTTATAAAACAGTATTAAACAAATATTTTGGAGATACGATTCACAAATCTACAATAATATTTTTTTAACAACACGATAAGAAATAATTAAGATAATTAACGCCAAATATCTGTCAATAAAATAAAACATTATACAATCCTGCGATTGGAGTTATCATACAGTTCAATTTATTTTAGTATTCAGGCAAAAATCATACTTGTAAGTAAAAATGTATATAAATTTAAATGGTTACTTAAAACTGGTTAAAGGAAAATCTAAATAGTATGAATCATATTTTAAATTCATTAAAAAAATCCAAATTAGTTTATTAACACCAAGATTATTGAATACGTACTATTTCTGAATTAAAATTTAATATTATAATTAATGATTATTTATATAAAGTTTGTAAGTTATTGTCAATAAATATTTTTAGGCAATATATTATTATCTTTATTAAGTAATGATACTTAATTATAATATACTTTATTGTTATATGTAATATATATATATATATATATATATATATATATATATATATACATCTATATACAAATATGTATATGATAATTATATATACAATCAACATGTAATAAAATCAACAATAATGTTGAAATTAATTTTATATATTTTAGGCAATAATAAAGCATGTTTAGAACAAATATTAAAAATGTATACAAACTCATTAATAATGATTTGAGCAATAAAGTATACGAGTATACCACATTACCGAGAAATCTAAGTATAACAACCAAAAAATATGCAGAGGCCATTAGTATTCAAGAGGTACAATTCAATCTAATAATTTACAGAACTTAACAATAATTTATATTCTATTGAATTAGGCAAGACCTAAATCTTGGGATGAAGCAAAGCCATTTTCCGAAATCCCAGGGCCTAATCCTTTGTTGCTCACACTTTTCAGTTTAATACCAGGTAATTAAATAACTCTCAAAAATATTCACATAAAAATGTGATTATTTTATTTCTCTAGGAAGAGCATCCAAAATGTCATTAAAGGATGCCAACGCACAACTCAATAAAACATATGGCGATATAGTTGCAATAAAAGGAACAATGGGTCGATCAGATATGATCATTACTTATAATCCAAACGATTTTGAACAAGTAATTTTTAGATAGTGCAAAATAATATGTAATTGTGTTGCTTTATCAGTTTTATGTATAATGACTAGGTGTACAGGAATGAAGGACCTTGGCCTTATAGAAGAGATTTTGATACATTTCGCTACTTCAGAACCCATGTTAGACCTGATGTTTATGGAGACTCTTATGGTCTTGTTGCGACGTAAGAAATAATAATAATAAAATCATAATTTTTGACCAAAGCTGGTTTAAAATACTATAATAGAAATTATTTCTTTTCTTTTGTTTTATGTTATTTAAGGTCTTTCGGTTCTTCTATTTTCAATTGTTTCCAGTAACTGACATCTAACTTCTCTATTTTGTGATTATTATCTTAAAAAATCTGTTTTTTCTCAAATATTTCCTAGTCAAGGCAAAGCATGGAAAGAGTTGAGAGGCAAAGTCAACCCAGTTATGATGCAACCCAGAGTTGCAAAACTATACATCACACCAGTGGAAGAAGTTGCAGAAGAATTTATTGCACGGTGGATATACAACTTTTAATATGAAATATCCTAAAGCTTAATTATGCAAATAATATTTTAAGCATGCTCCTTCTGAGAGACTCGAACAATGAATTGCCAAGCAATTTTTCACATGAATTAAACAAATGGTCGTTGGAATCAATCGCAAGAATAGCCTTAGATTCAAGATTAGGTTGTTTGAAAGATGATTCTGAAATGGATCCGGATTGTAAACAAATGATTGCAGCTGTTCAAGACTTTTTTGCTTATACTTGGAAACTAGAAATCAATATGCCAGTTTGGAAAATTTTTAAAACACCCTCATTTAACAAATTGATGAATGCTTGGAATACCATGATCAAGTAAGCAAATGTAGTTACTAATGATGATACATAATTGCTAATGCTTTCAACTATTTGTAATGAATTATTTTGATTAGTGTTTCATTTAAAAAAATTGAAGAAGCAAAACAAAGAATTCAAACTAACCCAAAGCCAACAACCGAGCATGAAGCAAGTGTACTAGAAAAATTGTTAAAAATTGATCCTAAACTTGCAGCAGTCATGGCAATGGATATGCTTTCAGCAGGAATTGATACTGTAACTAGTTCATTTTCTATATTCAAGTAAATCATAATGTTTATGATTTAATATATTATTTTACAGACATCTAATAGTGTTGCAATCCTGTTATATTTCCTGGCAACGAATCAATCTTGCCAAGATAAATTGCGACAAGAAATTTTAACAATATTGCCAGAGAAAAATTCGAAGTTATCATTCGATTCTTTTAATCATATTCCATATTTAAGAGCATGTATGAAAGAGGCGACAAGGATACTTCCAATTGCTGAAGGCAATTTAAGAAAATTGCCTGTTGACCTAGTTTTATCTGGATATCAAGTTCCAAAAGGGGTAATATATTACTGGAACCAAAAGTTGGGATTTGAATATAATCATTTTATATTTTTTTTTTCAAGACTGAAGTTGTTATGAGGCACTCGACAGCATCTATAAAAGAAAACCAATTTCCTAATCCGGAAAAATTCATGCCAGAACGTTGGTTAAGTGCTGATAAATCCCAGGGTTGTCCTTTGGCAAAAAATGCACATCCATTTGCTTATATGCCATTTGGGTTTGGTCCTAGGATGTGTGTTGGAAGAAGATTTGCAGATTTAGAGGTTGAAATATTGATTACCAAATTGCTTAGAAATTGTAAGGTGGAATGGAATTATGGAGAACTGGAAACATCTAGCAGACTGATTACTCATCCTGAATCGCCATTGAAATTTAAAGTAACAGAGATATGATATGTAGTCTCATATTGATTTGTATTTGTATAAATTTATGCCGGTACTTCATATAAGAATGACTCAAATTCAATCTGCTTTAGTTATTATTATATTATTATAACACTTCAATATCTAATTAATCATTCAATATAATACTGTCGATAATAAACGAAAAAATATAATATCTTACATGTGAACGTATTATGATTTTGTGAAATAAATTATCTGTGATAAAATGAGTTTATCAATGTTAATGATAAGATCATTAAAAAAAATTAAATATTGTTGGCGCATTTGTAAATGTATACGCAGCCCTGGTTAATATTGAGTTAAAATTAAGTTCTACCAGTGGGGGGAACTATTGGAGGCCAACGATGTTTATACTCGAATGAAACAAGTTACATTCGGAAAAATGTTTCTTGTGTAAATATTCGATAATATATTTGAAAATATACGAGAATTCGTAGTTATATGTTCAATTATAATATATTACGATGATGTAATTCATTTGTTGAAATGTGATTTAACCAGTGCTTTAAATTGCAAAGCGCATACATTTTATGCGTCGTTTTTGCAATTTTGGATAAATACATATGTAATTAATTTATATGTTTTAATAAATAGTGTTTTTAAAGTATACAATGTTTAAACCTCGATTATGTGCTTGTTTTAATGTCTCAAATGGTTTTGACAAGCCATACAAATATTTTAAATCAAGTGCCAAATTATTAACAGTAGGGAACGGGCAAGCTCATAAAAATGTCAGTGAAAACGCCATGACTTCTCGGGGTGGCGAAAAAGTGCAAACAAGGATTCCAAACAAGATGGCGTTTGACAGGTTTTATTTCGTATTTTGACAGGTTTTATTCAAACTTATGTGCTTGTTAAAGATGGTTATTGCTTCTTATAATCGCAATTTTTATTTATTTCTAATAATAATGCGGCATATCTGAGTCACCAATCATGTGCGTATATTAAGTGAAGAAAGCGCATGAATAAGAAAGTGAATTTTATTATAATTAACGTTAGAAGAAATAAATTGCTTCGTTGGATAGATTCATTGAGGTATGTACTCATAATTAAAATGTATTTGCTATTGACCACCATATTAAAACAAACATGTGTTGCTTAAAGGTATGATAAAATTTTCAGACAAGGCCATAAGATATTTTATGATTTGCATGTTGTGTTATCAGCTGAACAAAGTTTAGATCTTTCTATTAGTACTTTGTTGCAGAATGAATCTCATATTTGATAGGATGTCAGGACTTACAGGATTTCTACACTGCAATTTGATTTGATTTAATTGTTTTGTATTATTGCATTACTGCAGGTATGTTTTGTTTTATTGCATAAAAAGATATTACTTTTAAAAGTTTTAGGAAGCTATTGTATCAGTATATGCACGGTTGAAGAATTTCTCCAAAATTTTATACCGATGAGCAGTATTTGCTAATATTGATAGAAGAGGGTCTCCTCCATAGATTGGTAATTATTTGTGTGAATTTAATATTACATACCTGTTAAAATTTTATACTTTAAATTATATGCTCTCAATGTTTTTTCTTTCAGATTAATTTAGGTACATATAAGAAGTATTCATCTTTGATTTCCAAAAGCTTTCAATTTATGTATTACATATAACATTTATGTACAGTTAATATTATTATACAAGCTAACAGTCATGATACATATATATTTAATCTAATATAAATTAACATTTCTTTCATTTACCATTCCCATCTTATCCAATAATGAAAGTTTGAAGATTCACCAAAATAGGACATAAAAAAACAATATTTTCACCAGAAAATTGATAGTCCTTTGGTATATTACATAGAAGTTTTAAAATTTTCATTCTGTGTATGACTCATTCTACATGTATACGCACACTAGCTTCAAAGTGAGTTTAATTAATATCTCCTGGTGAAAGTAATACGTTTTAAATTTAATTTTAAACAAATAGCATATGCACAAGTGCTGCTATATTTATTAATTTGTCTAACTCAGTCCATATTGATGAAAATCCTGACTATAAAGTACAATTAAAAACTTTGTCTTTTTTACTCATGAATTTACCTTTGTCAGTTAATACAGCACATCCAGATTTTACTTTTTTTTATTACGCCCGAGAGTACATTAATTTGGGTTGGAGTGATTCTGCCTAAGCCCACATTATTAACAAATGAAATAAAGCCATCTGGAGTGCAAATAAATAAGAACCTACTTTCAAATACCCTGGAAACTACCAACGAATGAATCTGAAAAGTAAAACCTAAAGCAATATAACTAATTTCTAACTTTCATAATTAGTGTTTTCTAAGAATCAAACTCACAAATGGATTTTTAATAATGTTTTTATGCATGTAAATATGATCATTTAAGCAAATATTGATTTAATTTACTAAAGCCTCTTCAAACTTTGAACTTTCAATATTTTTCTGATTGAATATCCTTCCTGAATGTAAATAGTATGCATATTGGTAGTAGCAAACAAAATTTATATTTTGAATTTCATTATTCTTACCTCTGTTATTGTAAAATCATAAAAAATAAATGATGAAAATATGTAAGAAATATGAATTATTAAATGTTTAACCTAAAAATGCACGTTTTACGTCAAAACAAATATTAGTTGACAGCAAATTCAACTCATAAATGTGTCATCCGCCATATTTGTTGGAATCCAAGTTGCACTTAAAATCCGCTAGAGGAGAGCTTGCCCGTTCCCTGTTTCCGTTCAGGCGCATAAGGTAAGTGAATCTTAAATATATATATATATATATATATATATATATATATATATATATATATATATATATATATATATATGATAGTTTTGTCGATGTTGATACATATTTGTAATATTTTTGCAGCCCAATCGTCAAATTAAAAAAAAGATTAAATAACAAAATTATTTATTCCATTAAACGTTTTGACACTTGATGTGTGTCATCATTGAGTAATCGAAAAAACATAATACAATAAATACAAAGTTGATAATGAATATAATTATATAAAAAAATTTGAATTAAAAGAAGAATTAATTTGAAATAAAAGTGTGGTTAAAGTTTACCATATGTTCTGAGAGCATCGTTTTGAATTGATTTGGGTTTCTACAATCTACAATCAATTTTACATCATTATTAATTTTTTCTGTGTTTTTCCTGGTTTGGTATGTATAATTTTCTCATTTTTTATATATTTATATTTATTATCAACTTTGTATTTATTGTATTATGTTTTTTAGATTACTGAATGATGACACACATCAAATTAATGTCAAAACATTTAATGGAATAAATAATTTTGTTATTTAATCTTTGTTTTTAATTCGACGATTGGCCTGCAAAAATATTACAAATATATATATATATATATGTGTGTGTGTGTGTGTGTGTGTTTACAGAAATGTTAATTATTTAAAGGAAAATGGATCACAAAAACCGTTACACTGGAATGAAGCAAAATCCTATTCAGAAATCCCAGGACCTAAATCGTTTTGGGAAGGTGTGCGAAATATACTTCCTGGAGGTAATTTATATTGTTTATATAATAAATATACTAGTAACAATTAATATACGGTGATACATTTTTCAATTTATTACAGGAAAATTCTATAAAAAATCATTAAAGGACATGCATGTTATATTAAAACAAGAATATGGAGATATTACTATTCTGAAAGCATTTTTGGGGCAACCTGATATAGTGATGTTATTTAATCCGAAAGATTTTGAACAAGTAAATGCTTAGACTTAAAAAATTTTGAATACCTTGACTTTGAAAAATATGTGAATGCTTGAAAAGTATGTGACTTAAATATTAGTGAATAATAATCTTTCCTTTATTTTAATAGGTTTACAGAAATGAAGGTCAGTGGCCTCACAGAAGAGACTTTGAAACTTTTGTACATTTTAGGAAAAAATTACGAACTGATATTTATGGAGAGAATGCAGGTTTGTTGGCAGAGTAAGTGTGTGTGTAAAAGTGTGTACATTTATAATAGTTCTGTTCTATTTTCAATTATTTTATAAGGCAGGGTGAGAGATGGAAAGATTTAAGAACCAAGGTGAACCCAGTAATGATGCAACCAAGAAATATTAAACAATATATTGCTCCTGTAGAAGAAGTTACTGACGAATTTATAGCTAGGTAAATATATGTCAAAATTATGCAAATGCAATTAATTCCTCTGTTAACAAGATAATTATTGCAGAATGAACCACTTACGTGATTCAAACAACGAAATGCCAAAAGATTTTAGCCATGAATTGAATAAATGGTCACTGGAGTCTATTGCACGAATTGCCTTAGATACCAGATTAGGTTGTCTACAAGATGATTCACGAGTCGATGAGGATTCTAAAAAAATGATACAAGCTGTACATGATTTCTTCGATTTGATATTTCAATTAGAAATTCTTCCATCTATATGGAAATACGTTAAAACTCCAGCTTATCACAGGCTGATGAGAGCCTTAGATACCATGACCAAGTAAAACACTTTTTTATTAGAAAGAAATAATAAGGCCGTCATTAATTTTGTTGATTTTTCAGTGTTTCATTGAAAAAAGTTGACGCTGCAATAGAACGGATGATTAACACATCTCAAGATTCAAAATCTGAACATGAAGCAAGTGTTTTGGAGAAACTTCTTAAAATTGATCGTAACGTTGCTATAATTATGGCAATGGATATGTTGTTAGCAGGAGTTGATACCGTAAGTTTATTTGATTTAAATGATTCAGTAATTGTATAGTTTCAAACAAGTTTATAATTTTCTAGACATCTTACACTACCGCTATACTATTGTATCACTTAGCAGTTAACCAGGAGTGTCAAGAAAAATTAAGAAAAGAGATTTTCACAATTATACCTCAGAAAGATTCTAAATTAAACCAGGAATCATTCAATCATATACCTTACTTAAGAGCTTGTATGAAAGAATCACATAGAGTTTTGCCAATTGCTGGAGGAACTGTAAGAAGATTACCTGTTGATCTTGTCTTATGTGGATACCAAGTGCCAAAAGGGGTAATAAAATATATTGATGTTCATGTAAAATATTCTTCAAGGTATTATTTTCAATATGTTTATTTTTCACAGAGCGAAGTCGTTATGAGTCACCTATTGGCGACTATGGAAGAAAATCAATATACAGATTCCACAAAATATATTCCAGAACGATGGTTGAATGAAAAAAATGCTCCTCAATGTCCTTCAGCCAAAGAAGCACATCCATTCGCATATATGCCTTTTGGATTCGGTCCTAGAAGTTGTGTTGGAAGACGTTTTGCGGAATTGGAAATCGAAACATTTATTGTTAAATTATTAGAAATTATAAAATCGAATGGAATTATGGAGAGATGAAAACAAAAAGCCAAATACTTACGATTCCTGTATCACCGTTACGTTTTAAAATGACAGAATTGTAAAATAGAAAATCTGTAATAAGTCGTTGAAAAGTCAAAGAAAAGAATTCAATTTAATACTGCATTATATTTCAAATCTATACTAAGTTTTCATAATCAGTACTATAAATTTCAAATAATGTATTTTTTGGATGGCAATCACAAGTATTTATAGGCAATTCTGTATTATATTTTGTAACAGTAATAAATAAATATTAAAATTATAATAAATATCCCACCAATAAATTGATTACTAATTACCTTTTATTAGATTTTGTGTGTCAGCATTGAAACGAATAATTTCTAAAAATATTTTAGCTATTACTTGTGATTTTTTGAAGATTTGATTTTTTGCTCGTAATCATTACGATATATTAATCTAATCAATATGAGAAGATGAGTTCGTACTGACGTACAACATCAGAACATATTTATATATGAAAAGTGTTATCAATTTTTCATAATACATAAACCTATTGTTATGGATACAGTATTATCAAATTGAAATAAAGTTTGTAAAGATAATAGTAAAAAATCTGATCGAATGCCGTGCAGATTTTTCGTTTTATTAAACAAATGTATTTAATTTAATTAAGCTTAAGGTTCTGTGTAACAATTTATATAAGTAATTTAATAATAAAGAATGTTTACTCAAAGAGGATCCGTTCTGTGTAAAAACTGGTGCAAGCACAGTCAGAGCATAACAGTGAAAAATATTTCAAGTTCTCAAAAATATTTGGCCACTGTTGCAACACCAAAGGTAAATTTGTAAGTCATAAAATGTATAGTAAAAATTTTTATGTACTCTTTGATTTTCAAGGAAACTGTGTCTGATATCCCACCTCAGTGGAATGAAGCCAAACCATATTCTGAAATACCTGGCTCTAAATCGGCCTTTGAGGCTATGAGAAATTTTTTACCAGGAGGTATAATTAATATTAATGTACATGCTAATTTGTGTAATAAACTATAATAATTATTTTAAGGTAAATATCATAACAAATCTTTAAGGAATGTTCATAGATTGATGAACCGTGAGTACGGTGATCTGGTTAATTGGAAGGGCGTTCTCGGAAAGCCAGATTTTATTTTGGCATTTAATCCTAAAGATATAGAACAAGTATACAAATCACTTAAGTACAAATAAAAATATTGATAATTCAATGTAATAATGTTTAAGGTATATCGTAACGAAGGACCAATGCCAAACAGAAGAGAATTTCAGATTTTCTCCTATTACAGAAAAAAACTTCGCCCAGAAATTTATGGAGAATATGGTGGTCTTTTTGTCGAGTATGCACTACGTATTTGCATCAAATTACTTACTGTAACTTTTTTGTAAATATGTTACTAATCCTACTTTTATTTCTAGACACGATGAAAAATGGAAAGACTTAAGGGGAAAAGTAAATCCAGTCATGATGCAACCAAGAGTTGTTAAGCAATATATAAAATCTGTAGAAAACGTATCTGATGAATTTATAACAAGGTATAGAGAACTTAAATATCATTAAAATAAGCTTTAATATTAATTTCAATGATTATTGAAAGAATGGTGCGTCTGCGCGATTCAAATCAAGAAATGCCAGCAGATTTTATGGATGAATTAAATAAGTGGTCCTTGGAATCTATTGGCAGTATTGCCCTGGACGCAAGATTAGGATGCTTGGAAGACAATGTTGGTGTTAATTCAGATTCTGGAAGAATGATCCAAGCCGTTCATGATTTTTTCTATTTAACTTTCAAACTAGAAATTTTACCTTCTCTCTGGAAATACATTCCTACGCCTAGCTTCAGGAAATTGACAGCTGCTTTGGACGTAATGACAGAGTAAGGATTTGATGTCATCAACATATAACTGAGTATGTTATTAAATTGAATTTTACTTTACAGAATTTCTTCGAAGAAAGTTGATGAAGCAGTTGAACGTATCAAAAATAATCCAAATCCTAAGTCTGACTCGGAAGCAAGCGTATTGGAAAAATTACTTAAAATTGATAAGAAAATTGCTGTAGTCATGGCCATGGACATGTTGCTGGCAGGAGTCGATACAGTAATTAATGTTATATTGATGTTTATAAAATATATATAAAACGTTATCTCATCATGATTTTAGACGTCAAATACTACCGCTATACTGCTGTATTTTCTTGCTGCAAATCAAAAATGTCAAGAAAAACTACGATCAGAAATATTGACAATCTTACCAGACAAGGATTCTAAATTATCAAGTGATTCTTTCAAAAGAATTCCTTATTTAAGAGCTTGTATGAAAGAAGCAAATCGAATAATTCCTATTTTAGGAGGCACTATCAGAAAACTGCCGGTAAACGTTGTTTTATCCGGTTATCAAGTTCCGAAAGGGGTAAGTTCAGTCACTCAAACTTTATTAACCTTGATGACTACACATTTATCTTTTATTATTATAGACTGAAATAGTGGTAAGTCATCAAACAGCATCAATGAACGAAAACCAATTTCCTGATTCAAAAAAGTATAAACCTGAACGATGGTTAAATGCAGAAGAAGCTGAAGGTTGCCCTTTGGCAAAAAATGCAAATCCTTTTGCTCACATGCCCTTTGGATTTGGACCACGCAGTTGTGTCGGAAAAAGATTCGCTGATTTAGAAATTGAAACTTTTGTAATGAAATTGTTTAGAAATTACAAACTTGAATGGAATTATGATGAATTGAAAGTAGCTAGTAGACTGATTACGCAACCTGTATCACCATTGAAATTTAAGCTGACAGAAATTTAATGAAATATATTGTGATGTCTATAATATATGTTTTATTTTATCTATAATACATAAGTTTTATTAAATTAAAATTTTAATCTGAGGGATATCTCTTTAAAGAAAATAATCACCGATGATCAATAATAGAACTAAGGTTTCCAAATAAATCATTTGAGTTGAATCAAGAAAAATGTTAAAGTAATGATTCGGTTATTTAAAACGTGCAAACCAAACTTTTTCGACAAGAAAACGTAAATGTTGATCACAAAAAATATTAAATAGACAAGATATTAACAAAACCAAATGCGAACTTGAGTTGCGCATCTCTTAGTGTAAAAGTAAATTAATTAATAACTATTTTGCAGTGATTTATTCGCTTTTTTATATAATAAACTATCTGAATTGATAAAATTTTGCATGTAATGATCACTGTGCATATCTGATATAACGAGTAGAGGGGAATTGTCGATGTGAATACGCGGCCTTGTATATAACTTCTGGTTTCATTGAGACTTATAATTTAATATACAAAATATAATTTAGTTGGAACATAAACAGTATTATATATAGTTATAAGTAAAATTATTATAAAAGTGTAAAGTAACTAGTTAAAAAAATATTAAAGTATTTGCTAAATTTTAATTTTGCATAATTCTAAAAGTTTATTTATAAAAGAATACAAATACAAGTTTTTTTACTAAAATGTTTCGTATAAAATGTATCTCCCTATGTGAATCTACAAATAATATGTTATTCAACTCTTCAAATATTGTCAATACATCAAGGAGGCATTTATCAAAATCTGCTCGAAATTTAACAATAATCGCGGAAGTAAAAAATGTAAGTGATCATAAATTTAGAAACATGCATATTATTTATTTGCATGATTATTTATTTATTAATTATTTTGGTTAAAAAGGATAATGCATCAGAAAAGCCATTACTATGGCATCAAGCAAAACCATATTCTGAAATTCCGGGGACAAAAACGACTTTGGAAAATATAAGAAGTTTCTTACCAGGGGGTAAATAGTAGTTTTTGCAAAATTTCATATGTATATATATGTGTATGTGTGTGTGTGCAAATGTTATTAATTATGAATATTAATATTTAATAACATTTATAATAATAATAAACAATAATGTACATTTTTATTTTAGAATAACTTGAATAATCAAATTACATACTACAATATTTATTTTCAAATTATAATTTATTTATTTTTTATTTTAGGTAAATTATACAACGTGTCATTAAAAGATCTTCACCAAACAATGAATAAGGAGTATGGAGACTTAGCAAAATTGAAAGGATTTCTTGGAAAACCAGATTTTGTATTTGCATTTAATCCCAAAGATATTGAAAAGGTATAAATAATTCAAAAAGTTTAATATATATTTTTAAAATATTATATTATTAAAAATTTAGGTCTATCGTAATGAAGGACTGTGGCCTAATAGAAGAGAATTCCAAGTTTTTGCATATTTTCGAAGAAATATTCGACCTGATATTTATGGTGACAACGCTGGTCTTCTTGTAGAGTAATCAATATTTTAAAATAATAAAAATTAAATTATATATTTGACAATATGCTTCATTAATCAGACATGAAGAAAAATGGAAGGAATTACGAGGAAAAGTCAACCCTGTTATGATGCAACCGAGAGTAGTCAAACAATATATCAAATCAGTAGAGGATGTTTCTGACGATTTTATCTCAAAGTAAATATTTACCATTGTTTTCAAAAATTCACAAATTAATAAAATGTCCAATAATAGGATGGCGCAGATGCGAGATTCAAATCAAGAATTGCCCAGCAATTTTATTATTTATTTGAACAAATGGGCTTTGGAATCTATCAGCAGTATTGCTTTGGATACCAGATTAGGATGTTTAGAAGATAGCGCTGATAAAAATTCTGATTCTGAAAAAATGATTCGGAGTGTGCACGATTTTTTCGAAATGACTTTTAAGCTGGAATTTTTCCCATCGTTATGGAAGTATGTATCCACACCCGGTTTTGTTAAATTGATGAATGCTTTAGATACAATTACAAAGTAAGTAATCAATAATTAAATTAATCATTAACATTAGTTGCGATACTTTTATAATAAAACATTTCAGTATATCTCTGAAAAAAGTTGATGAAGCTGTAGAACGAATCAAAAATAATCCTAATGCAAAACCAGAATCAGAAGCAAGTGTTTTAGAGAAACTTCTCAAAATTGATAAAAAAGTTGCTGTAGTAATGGCCATGGATATGTTGTTAGCAGGAGTTGATACTGTAAAATTGAATACTATCTTCAACAAAAAAAATTTCACATGATCGATTATATAATTCAAATATATTTTGCAGACATCAAATAGTACAGCATTTTTGCTGTATTTCCTGGCTACGAATCAAAAATGCCAAGATAAACTACGTGAAGAAATCAGAACAATTCTGCCAAATAAGGATTCACATGTAAATAACGAATCATTTCACCATTTGCCGTATTTGAGAGCTTGTATGAAAGAGTCGAGTAGAATATTGCCAATAATTGGAGGCACTGTTAGAAAAGTGCCAGTCGATATTGTTTTATCAGGATACCAAATTCCGAAGGGGGCAAGTATAAAATATAATAGTGATAATGTTGTTACACACAACAGTTTTTTTATAAATGCCTTGAGGGCAACGAAACTTATATTCAAACTTGTTTTTTATCAGACCGAGGTGGTTCTAAGTCATCTTACTACATCAATGAAAAGCAGTCAATTCCCTGAACCTGAAAAATTCATGCCAGAACGATGGCTGAGCAGCCAGGAATCAGAAGGATGTCCTTTAGCAAAAAATGCTCATCCATTTTCGCACATGCCATTCGGCTTTGGGCCTCGCAGCTGCGTTGGGAAAAGATTTGCAGATTTGGAAATGGAAACTTTTATAATGAAGTTACTTAGAAATTATAAAATTGAGTGGAATTATGGTGAATTGAAAGTAACGACAAAACTTGTCGCTCATCCAGAAACACCACTGAAGTTTAAATTAACTGAAATTTAATTGTATCGCCTTATACATATATTGGAAAAATAAATCAAAAATAAATAAAAATAAAACAAAATCTCTTAAATATTGTTTCTAAAAACTAATACAATTCATAAATATCAATATTATGTTAAAATATACTTATTTAACAATCTTTCAAATTTTGCTCGAATGAAATTTATTTATGATAGATATTCAAAGATCAAAATTAATGATGACCATTATATTATAATTATTTATATATTTTATTGTTTCCAAACTCTATCAAATAATGAATTAGTCAAATTAGTCAAATATTATATATATCAAAAAAATAAAGTCAATAGATAACAAACGATTATCAGTTATTTTTGAAAAATTCAATATAAAGTCATAATCATTCCGCTTTAGCAAATTATCTCACGCGACCATGACAATGATTAAGCTAAAAATATTTTCAATTAGGCAGTGGTAGCAAACCATGAAAAAGTTCTTCTAAATATACTTGAAATAAGGAGGATATTTGTGATAAAATTTTTACGATCAGAATAAACAAATGTGTTACTTTTACAGTGTTATATAGATTATGTATTCAAACAGATATTTCTATTTCAAAGATTAAATTATATTTTTAATATTTTTTTAGGTTTCATTTTTTACGTAAATATTACATATTTAAAAATCTCTTCATTCAGTGCAAAATTACTGAAATTATTTAAAACTAAATATATGCATATTAAGGTGTTGGAAATTAAATTTGCAATTAATTAACCTGATATTAGAAATTAAACCATACATTTTACTAATGACTTTTTGATTTGAAACTATATATTTAGAGCCTGTTGATATATAATGGTCCAACAGCAACCTTTTGAATACAGGTGTTTCTGTAAGGCTGAAAAATTTTGTACTGATGATTCTTAACGTGCTTTTAGCCCTGCACATCATATAATAATCGTCCGGGCACTTGAAAGTGTAAAAAACCCGAAAATTAAACTTGTTCCTGTAAGCTTCAAAATTTTATACGATGTAATTTATTCAATAAGATATTAAAAATCATATTTACAGTCGATTTCAACCTGTGTGTGTGTAATTTTTTTTTATCAACATCTGCTCAATATGGTGGGGACGAATATTAGCGTACGGGCCAACAGTTTTTTTTATTAAAAAATATTTCCGTGAGTCAGATATCAATTAGTTGTTGTTTTCAAACATTGTGATAAGTATCCAGTATTAAAACATTTTTTTAAAATTAACAAATACGTGATTTTTATATTCGTTTATATATGTTCTTTACTTTATAGTGTTGAATAATTTTTATTTTGTTATTAAATATTATACCACAATATTTACATCTGTGCAATTATGTAATTCATGCTAAGAAAAATACAATAATTCATTACTTATCTGAATTTTACATAAGAGTTTTGTTTGTGAAAATTACAACGTTAAGAATGTTTACTTTAAATTCTTCACATTTTACTAAAGCTGTTAGTTGTGTTTCTTTGGAAGTAACACGTTTATCAAATACAAATATTTCAAGAGCAGCAAGACAATTGGCAACCTTAACAGAAGTGCAAAAAGTAATATTATAATGTGATTCTTTTGAAAATTATTATATTTCATATCTAATATTTCAGGAAAATGTACAGGAATCACGGATATCATGGAGCGAAGCAAAACCGTTTTCAGAAATACCTGGTCCAGAATCTGCTTTGAAAAGTTTGCGGAACTTTTTGCCAGGAGGTAATGATTACATATTTGCAGCAAATGCAATAAATAAAATTTAGATAACTATATATGCATATTATTTTACATAGGAAAATTCCATAAGGTGGCCTTAAAAGAAATGCATGTAATGATGAACGAAGAATACGGGGATATAGTCAGATTTAAAGGATTTCTAGGAAAAAGTGATATGATTATATGTTACGATCCGAAAGATTTTGAACATGTAAGGTTAATCATATTAATAGATCTAATTATATTTTTCCATGTCACAATTTTTCAAAACAAAATTTTCTTCAGGTTTATCGAAACGAGGGTCCATGGCCCCATAGAAGAGAATTTGAAACATTTAGACACTTCAGAAAAGATTTACGTCCTGATGTATATGGTGATAATGCTGGGCTTCTCGTAGAGTATTTATTGTTTCATAATAGTTATTATTTTAAAAACAAATATTTATTTTACATATATTGAACTTTCTAGACATGGTGAAAAATGGAAAGAACTACGAGGAATGGTAAATCCCGTCATGATGCAACCCAGAGTGATCAAACCATACGTAAAACCTGTGGAAGAAGTAGCAGAAGAATTTATAGAAAGGTAACAAAATTTGTTTAGATAAAAATTAATTTGTTATAAGTTTTTATTTTTTGGTAGAATAATTCAGCTACGTGATTCAAAGAACGAAATGCCAAATAATTTCCTAAACGAATTGAACAAATGGTCTTTGGAATCAATTGCACGTATTTCCTTGGATTCAAGATTGGGTTGTTTAGTAGATGACTCCAAGTTAAATTCAGATTCCAAAAAAATGATACAGGCGGTGCACGATTTTTTTGAATGTTCGTTTAAATTAGAAGTTCTTCCATCACTTTGGAAATATATCAGAACACCAAATTATACCAAATTGATGACTGCACTAGATACAATGACTAAGTAAGGTTTTCTATATTTTTAATTGATTCGAATTTTGAACTTTTTAATGAAATATTTGTATTCAAAGCGTATCATTGAAGAAAATTGATAAAGCAGTAGAACGTATCAACAGTAATCCAGATTCCAAACCAGAATCAGAAATGAGTGTGTTAGAAAAGCTTCTAAAAATTGACAAAAATGTTGCAGTAATCATGGCTATGGACATGTTGCTTGCAGGAGTAGACACAGTAAAACATGACTAACTACATAATTTATGAAATATCATCAATTTGTCTTTAAAACCTTGAATAATCTAATGCAACATAAAGACAAATTGATTGTGTCATTGAGTTTGTGTTATATTCGACTTGTCAATCATTGTATATTGATTGTTAAATTTCTAATACAACAGCAATTCTATTATATCTTCTTGCTAAAAATCAAGCATCTCAAGAAAAATTACGAGAAGAAATTCTAACAATACTGCCCAATAAAGATTCCAAATTAACAACCGAATCCTTTAATAAAATTCCCTATTTGAGAGCTTGTATGAAGGAAGCAAATAGAGTGTTGCCGATTGCCGGAGGCACAATGAGGAAGATACCAGTTGATCTTGTTTTATCAGGATATCAAGTACCCAAAGGAGTAAGGTCATCAATAATATGAAAATTTACAACATTTTATGAATAATATTTTATCTTTTCCATTAGACTGAAGTGATCATGAGCCACATAACTACAACTGCCAGAGAAAGCCAATATCCGAACCCTGACCAATATCTTCCAGAACGTTGGTTAACCGGTGAGGCTTCTCAAGGTTGCCCTTCTGCCAAGAATGCCCATCGGTTTGTCTACATGCCCTTTGGATTTGGGCCAAGAAGTTGCGTTGGGAAAAGATTTGCAGATTTGGAAGTCGAAACATTAATCGCTAAGTTGCTTAGAAATCATAAAGTCGAATGGAATTATGGAGAATTGAAAGTCGAAACAAAGCCATTGACGGTTCCTATTTCGCCACTTAAATTTAAAATAACTGAATTGTAGATTTTTAATGATGTAAAAAAAACACTTTGTTTAAAACAACTACAAAATCCAATTCACTAACTCCACAAAATCTTAATTTCATTATATATGGCATTATCAGTATTTACTGAAATAAAATAAAATTTAAAGTTTTGTGCAGAACAATTGTTTTAATGGTTTTTATATTGTACATAACATTTCTTAGAATCAAATTTAATTTGGTACGACGTAGATCCTGGATTATTTTAGTATTAATTTTTGTCTGAATAGTAAATGCAAATAAATTGCGGCATTTTTTATCAAGATTTTCGTAAAGAACAGAATATAGATTCTGATAAGAAGAAGCAATTGAGATAAACTATATTTAAGTACAAATGTCTTTACATATTAGAGATGGGCTTATCATATCCGAAGCCGAATCGGTTAGGATTTGATTCCGCTTTAGAGAGGAGTTATATCCACTTAACAACTCCACAACTCCGACAACTTTGAAACATAATACTTGACACAAATGTGTTCTCTAGTGTCTAGTGTTAACATATCTAAGGATTTATTAAGACTTTGGGAATAATTTACAAATAGTTCAAACATTTTTGTTCATTTCATTATAATAATTACTATTTTATGCTTTTTAATATGCATACAAATCTCAAGTTGACAAAAAACTTGGAAATCAAAATCATTTTTGTAATTATTTTTGAAGATAAAATATAGAATTCTTTGAATATGTTTATTTTTATATGAAAATGATGCAGTGAACCTTATATATGAAATAAGTACAAATCTTTGTGTATATTATTTTTCACAAAATAATAATACCTCACATTCTTTTATTATTTCGTTTTCGAGAATTAATTACACATCAGGTAGTTTGACTATATTAGCATACTATTACTTTTACACAATGATAAAGTCATAATTGTGTAAAAGTTATAATATAATACGAAATTATTATTAGCTGGTTGTATACCATTAAAAGAGCTCATTTACGAACAAGCATTATCGTATACAGAATATAGAATACAAAATAGCATTATTTTGAGACATTATATACCTGGAAAGTCTTAAAACTGGGTGTGAGACGAGAAAAAGAGCATATCTTTCGATCCAAATCTTGGATTAGTAAAAAATCTCAAGCAAATATCTGCACATGTTAACAGATTTAGTACCAGTTTAAGGAAGTCGGATATGACAAATCCTGTGAGACAACTCCACTCGGATTCACTCCGAGGAAGGAGTTGTATCGGAGTCATAACTCCGGAGTGAGTTACCCATCTCTATTACATATGTATATATTGTGTCGTAAGAATATAATATATATATATATATATATATATATATATATATATATGTAAACATTAATTTACTTTTTGCACGGCATGCTGTGAAGCAAATTACTAACAAACTAATACCAAAGCAATTTTCGTCAATGTTATTTTCATTGTGTCACAGCACGTTGCCTACAGATGTTTTATGATTCTAATGAACTTGTGAATTTTTTCAAACATTGTGATCGTGCCAATACCGAGTGTACATGTCTTTTGCTATTAGTCCTCAAAATAATTTCAAATAAAGTGTTAGGCGATAAAAATAAACAAAATAAAATGTTATAAAAATGTTGTTGTTGATCCTCTAAAATTATATAAATTTGTTAGTTTGAATTTAAAACTAATATTAAAAATGTTTTGCACAAAATCTTCAAGACTCTGTAATGTCGCTTCATATTTAAATTTGGAAATATATATTTCACCAACCAGAAATTTTTCAGAAACGGTGACTACATCGCCCATTTTAAAAAAGGTACTGATAAATCTATACTTAGAATATAAAAACACAATATATGTAAAATATATAAACACAGAAGACGCAAATCTCATGGCATGAAGCAAAACCGTATTGTGAAATACCAGGACCAAAATCCGCCTTGAAAAGTATACGCAACTTTTTACCTGGAGGTAAATATGAACAGTTATTCTTTATCAAATTGATGTTTTGTTAAATATTTATATAATTCAATTGTAATCAAATTTAGGTAAATATTACAAGATTTCTTTAAAAGACTTGCATATACTACTAAACGAAGAATACGGAGATTTGGTCAGATTAAAAGGATTTCTTGGAAGACCAGACTTCATTCTATCGTTTAATCCGGAAGATTTCGAACAAGTGACCACAATTTAATTTAAATTTATTAGTTTAATACAGTACATCAATACTGTATTTTATTATTCTAAATCAACATATCAAATATTATTTTAGATTTACCGAAATGAAGGACCATGGCCTAACAGAAGAGAATTTGAAACATTCAAACATTTTAGGAAGAATTTACGACCAGATATATATGGAGATAATGCTGGGTTACTCGTAGAGTATGTATTCTTCCAAAGTAAAAAAAATATGTAATTACATTTTTATCATGTATGTTTTTTGTAGACATGGTGAAAAATGGAAGGAACTGAGAGGAAAAGTGAACCCGGTCATGATGCAGCCACGAGTCATAAAACCATATGTAAAGCTTGTAGAAGAAGTAGCTGAAGAATTTATTGAAAGGTAATAATATACATAGGAATTCAATTTTATAAACTTAATCCATTCTCAATCAATTTATAGGATGCTGCACCTACGAGATTCCAATAACGAATTGCCCAATGATTTTTCAAAAGAACTGAATAAATGGGCATTGGAGTCTATTGCAAGAATAGCTTTGGATTCTAGATTGGGTTGTTTAGCAGATGACTCCGAAATGAATTATGATTCTAAAATAATGATACAAGCAGTTCATGACTTCTTTCATTTAACTTTCAAATTGGAAGTTTTGCCCTCATTGTGGAGATACATTAAAACACCTGCTTATACAAAACTTATGGCAGCATTGGATGTGATGACTAAGTATACTAATAATTTATTAATAATACTAACTGGCATTTTTTTTTAAGTTCTTTTTAAACTTTTGAATATTCTATTAATAACAAATACTATATTTTTTGTGTCTGTGTCAATCGATTGCAATATTTTAAAATCCGTTTGTGTTATAACCTCCAGATTAGCAATTATTTATCTTTATATATTATTATATTATTATAATAGGTCGTCAAATATCTCCCTTCCGCCTTTTTGTATTATAAACCAAGAGCAAAAAAGCGGAAGGGAGATATTTGACAACATATCTTTACGTTTCAGAAGTTTCTGAATATTTTAGCATACTTTAGAAAAAATTGATGTATGTGTGTGTGTGTGTATGTGTGTGCGTGTGTATGTGTATGCGTGTGCATGTGTGTTCGGATACAAATTATCATCGACGATTTCGGGAACACGGATGAAGCGATTTGAATAATTCAAAAAACATTCGATTTGTATTGATAAAGAAACGTGCTGATTTGTTTTTGGCGAAGGCAGGTCTAGCCGTTCCAAAGATATAGGGCAAAAAGTACCAAAAACAGTAACTCAGTTTTTAGAGAGAACGGAGCGTCCGATTTGAATAATTCAAAAAACATTTCACTTGCATGAACAAGATGAAGAACTGATCAAATTTTCATGAATGCAGGTCTAGCGGATTCGGAGATCTAATAAAAAAAGTAAAAAAAAATGCCATCTGGCGGTCAAAAATAATCATTAGACATATGCACATCAAATTATCAGATATTTTATAGAGATTTTACCAATGAGTATAAATTTTGTTTACATTCCTATGGGTTCCGTACCAATGCTTATCAGTTAGACGGCGGCGCGGCGCTTACGCGCTTCGATATTTCGTCTTTATGCAGTTAAAGCAGTACGATTGCTTTGAAAAAAGTTCAGAATTTCCAAAATATTTCAAAATACACTTTTCTTCAAAAAGTCTTTTTTTTTTCAAAAAAAAAGTAAATTTTTGTCAAAAATTTATAGTTTCTCAAAAATCTAATTTTTCAGGGTAAATTTTTTTCAAAAATGTTAATCTTTTAAAAAAGAAAATAATTTTTGGTACGGGAAGTTCCAGCAATTTGCCTTAAGGCACGATGCTATGCGCCCCACTAGTTTATTTGAAAACTTATTACTTTGTTTTGAATCATTTATTTTTCATTCAATTTAATTTAATTTCATTCAATGCATATTAATAAATATAAATAAATATTTTTCATAGCATATCATTGAAGAAAATCGATGAAGCCATAACTCGCATTAACAGCAATAAAAATTCAGAGTCAGAATCAGAAATAAGTGTACTAGAAAAATTACTGAAAATCGATAAAAATGTTGCAATCATCATGGCAATGGACATGTTGCTTGCAGGAATTGATACGGTAAGTTAAAAATAACCTTATTTAAATTATAAATAATAACAATTAAATTTCTCCAGACATCAAATACGACTGCAATACTCTTATATTTCCTGGCAGCAAATCAAAGATGTCAAGACAAATTACGAGAAGAGATTTTTACTATCCTACCAGACAAAAGCTCTAAATTGAAAAATGAATCGTTCAATCATGTTCCATATTTAAGGGCATGTATGAAGGAAGCTAATAGAATACTGCCAATTGCAGGAGGCACTATAAGAAAACTTGCAGAAAATGTTGTTTTATCGGGATATCAAATTCCGAAAGGGGTATGTTGAAACACACAATTGTGGAAATTATGTAACATCAAAATAGAAATAAGTTTTCATTGAATCGTTTGCAATATAAATATTGTGTACCACTGGTACAAATCTGATACAACTCAGGTAGCATTTCAAGAACCTAACAAAGAACATCCTTATAGATAAGATAAGAACTGTTTGGTCCTTTATTCAAATACTTTACTTATTTTCTATTTGAACAGAACGAAGTGGTTATGAGTCATTTAACAACCTCTCTCAGAGAAAACCAATTTCCAAATCCAAAAATATATTTACCGGAGCGTTGGCTGACTGGAGAAGCAGCCCAAGGTTGCCCTTCTGCAAAGAGTGCCCATCCATTCGTTCACATGCCCTTCGGATTTGGACCAAGAAGCTGTGTTGGGAAAAGATTTGCAGATTTGGAGGTTGAAACATTAATTGTCAAACTGCTAAGAAATTATAAGGTCGAATGGAGTTATGGAGATTTAAATGTAGAAACAAAGTTATTGACGATTCCTGTTTCGCCACTTAAATTTAAAATAACCGAACTGTAATTAGATTGATATGCGATCATAATAAAATGAATTTGTAATGCATAAAATGTATATATATATATATATATATATATATATATATATATGTATGTAACTTCTTTATATGTTCATTTGGTAATAAATAATCAACTATGTATTATATACGTTTCGACACTGTATGTCTATCATCATTCAGCACGTTAACAAATTCTAAAAAATGTTTAAAAGCAAAGTTTAAAAATTTTCCAGATTACAAGAAAATCTAATAAAAATTAAAAATATAGCAAAACATACCAAATTAGGAAAAAACACACAAATTGAGGAAAAATCACGTACATATTGTCGAAACGTACATAATAAATCGAAAATTCTTTATTGCTATTTATTTCTGCTATTTGGCTGCAAATAAAAAAAAAAAAAAAAAAAAAAAAAAAAAAAAAAATATTTCAGAAATATGTTTTGTGAATTTCAGATTCTAGGGATCAAAATAAGATACTTTGCTGAAGAAACCATGCATTGAACGTAAGGTAACGGTTAAAGTTTGAAAAATCCCTTTGTCCTATTTAGAGTGCCCCAATCGCGTCCAAATATGACCAAATATCACCGACCCTCACTAACTTTGGGAGACCGATCCGCGCATGCCCGAGGTACCCCTCCCCCCCGCTGGTACCTCAAATTGCAAAAAATCAACAATTTTGGCACCCATACTAATCGGCCAGCTTTAATGGTAAAGGTTATTCACAAGCGAATTATTTTTAATTTTATTAGTTATTAATTATTTACTTATTAGTTATTAATTATTTACTTATTAATTATTTTTATTTAATTAGAGATAAACGAATTATTTTTAATTTTCATGTATATTATACATAATAATTAGAAAATGTGTATCACTCAATAATTGCAAATTAATTTACAAAAGCAGTTGTTATAAATTGGAAGAAATAACACGAAATTTTAGGGAAAATAGACACATCCGATGCTGTGTGTCCTGAAAGATGCAACAGTTTCAAACAACTTTTTATTTGATATAATGCGGTTGAAAATTTAATATATATATATATATATATATATATATATATATATATAATTTGAGTAAATATTCATTTACTTACATATTTACAAATAGGCGTCTTTCAGCAATTCACTGAGCACAACACTAAATACCTAATTCAAGGAGTAGTACACATAATTTTAGTCACTGATAACAAAGTCTTTAATACGAAATATTACGTAATTTTTAGAATTCTATAAATTTTTATTTTATTCAAATAAACTTATATATTTAAACTACCACAAAGTGGCATTTAATAATGAATTTGATGTTATGCAAAATGTCAGTTACAAGTGTGAAGTAAACAAATATTAATGACAGGGGCGGTTTAAGCAACTAAAAATGTCATTGTCACCAACATTACAGTTTAATATATGCTAAGTTCGTCTGAGTGAGTCTGGACTGAATTAATTAATTTACAAACATTAATTGTTTGTTAAATTGTTAGATAAACATACTTGTTTATCTATGTTAATAAATTAATAATTATTTGCACCTTTTAAGCGGTTTAAGCAACTAAAAAATGTCATTTTCGCCAACGTTATAGTTTAATATTTGCTAAGTTCGTCTGAAAGTCTAATAAATTAATTAATTGTTTGGTAAATTGTTAGATAAACATACTAGTTTATCTAAGTTAGTGAATTAATAATTATTTGCAACTTTTAAGCGGTTTAAGCAACTAAAAAATGTCATTGTCACCAACATTATAGTTCAATATTTGCTAAGTTCGTCTGAGTGAGTCTGGACTAAATTAATTAATTTACAAACATTAATTGTTTGCTAAATTGTTAGATAAATATACTTGTTCATCTATGTTAATGAATGAATAGTTATTTGCAACTTTTAAGCGGTTTAAGAAACTAAAACTTTCATTGTCACCAACGTTATAGTTTAATATTTGCTAAGTTCGTCTGAGTGAGTCTGGACTAAATTAATTAATTTACAAACATTAATTGTTTGTTAAATTGTTAGATAAACATACTTGTTCATCTATGTTAATGAATTAATAATTAGTTGCAACTTTTAAGCGGTTTAAGCAACTATGAAATGTCATTGTCGCCAACATTATAGTTTAATATATGCTAAGTTCGTCTGAGTGAGTCTGGACTAAATTTGCAAACATTAATTGCTTGTTAAATTGTTAGATAAACATACTTATTTATCTATGTTAATGAATTAATAATTAATTGCAAAATGTAAGTTGCAAAAATAATTATTGCATTCACTATTCAAATACCCACTTGACCAGGCTGAGCACGATTGGTCGACAAAGTGTTAAAATTACATATTTAAAAAAAAACATTATATGCACTTATTTTAACAGTATCAATGCTAATTATATATATTTTAAGTAAAATATTTTTTAGTTGTTAATAGTTTATGTTTATTTATCTATGAGTTATCCTATACGATTTACTTCATACTTGATAATTACTTTTCTATTAAATCTGATGTTTGGATTAATAGTTATTTTGTTAGTTTGATGGTTATTCCTCAGGAATACGTGTTTCACTTTAAATAGCTTTTACCAGCAATATCTCAAATATTTAATACATTTTAAATATGTAAATATTTCTATAAAATTAATAATTTAATCAAAATTTTTAACTTGAATTTAAAATGAAATTATATAATGTAAATTATATAATGTAAATAATACATGATTAAAACACAAGATTGCAATTAATTGAATTAAATTTTAATAATTATAATATTTTCATTATATATTGATTATAATTTGAATTTGAATTTTCCCGCGCATGCGAACTGCATTGCGACCTGAACTTTGCCGAAGACGCACACTAGCGCCATTACTGGATAACCTATACATAAACGTCATTCCAGTAGCAGATGTCAG
Source organism: Ctenocephalides felis (assembly GCF_003426905.1). Classification (NCBI taxonomy): domain Eukaryota; kingdom Metazoa; phylum Arthropoda; class Insecta; order Siphonaptera; family Pulicidae; genus Ctenocephalides; species Ctenocephalides felis. The sequence continues at coordinate 12,906,965 of NW_020537324.1, read as the reverse complement.
AGCAGTCGCAGGCTGCATAGTTTAAATGTTTAAATATTAATATTAGTGTTAAATATATAACAAATGTATTATTATAATTTTTTTTCGTTGTGAATGTGATATAAGTGAGCCAGTGAAATGATGGACTATTCCATAGATTGGGTTGTCCCTATGTTAAGAAAACCTTTTAACACGAAGATATGGAATATTGCTAGTTCTTTTACTTTTGTTTGTGTAGGATTATTTAGTAAATTAATATTAGGTAAGAAAAGATTTAAAAATGAATATATTAATATAATATTTCAATTTTTCTGCTCCTTTCATACATAAAACCATGTATAGTTTGGATTGATTTTAAGTCATGTGCTTTTGATTCTGCCCTTTGAGTAAATAAAAATATTTCAGAAAATTAATATTTAAATATTTGTAGTATTTAGTATCTATCCAAAGTAATACATTCTAAACTACAATTTATTTTTAAATTATTGTGATGTTTTGGGTTATATAAATATATCTTTCTCATAAACATGAGAATTCAAAGAATTAGAAATATTATCAGTTTAATGTGTTTCTCATAAATGTACTAAATAAACATTTATTGATAATGTATTGTAAATTATGCAAAGATTCCAAATCTGAAATTTCATGCAACAATATCACGATCTTGAAATTTCGTAATAGATGAACCAGAAAAGCAGTGTATTTTTACCATTGCCCTAAATATTTCTTAAAAAAAAACTTACTTCAAAAAAATCCTAAAGAAATTAAATATCAGACAAAATATAAATGATTTCCTACACTAAGAAATTTAATATATTATGGATGTCAAAGGTAATATTTTTTGCTATCACCACTCCTGTACAAGATTGAAAGGCTAATAATTTCTCAACTAAAGAAAGTTTGTCCAACACGTGTTAGGAAATAACATTTTAGTTGAAGTGACTGAAGATGTTTTTCTGATTTTGAATATTGGTTCCTAATTATTTAAATCAGTAGCACGTGTTTTGCAATATTTAGTAATAGATCGAGGAGACAATTCCAATATTTTTCAAATAAAGAAGGTTTGTTTGGTTGAAACACGTGTTAAGATATAACATTTTAGCTGAAGATGTTTTTCTAGTTCCTAAATATTGGTTCCCAAATGTTACACCAGTAGCACGTGTTTTGCAATATTTAGCAATAGATCGTGGAGACAATTTCCAAGGCTAATTATTTTTCAACTAAAGAAAGTTTATGTGCCAAATCTAACACGTGTTAATAAATAACATTTTAGCTGAAGAAATTCTTCTAATTCCTGAATATTGGTTCCCAAATGTTTGAATCAGCAACACATGTTTTGCAATATTTAGCAATAGATCGTGGAGACAATTCCAGAGGCTAATTATTTCTCAATTAAAGAAAGTCTGTTTGCCAAATCTAGCACGTGTTAAGAAATAACAATTTAGCTGAAGATGTTCTTCTAGTTCCTAAATATTGATATCCAAATGTTTGGATCTGTAACACGTGTTTTGCAATATTTAGCAATAAATGGTTTATTTATTATTTCTCAACTAAAGAAAGTTTGTCAAATCTAACACGTGTTAAGAAATAACATTTCAGCTGAAATGACTGAAGAAGTTTTTTTTGACTTCCCGTAGAGTAAGTTATTGTAATGGGCCGAAAATCGAAATTGTAAATTTTCACATTTCTCGACGTTTTGAAGGTTTCTGAACATTTTGGCATACCTCAGAAAAAATGGATGTGTGTGTGTATGTATGTATGGATACAAATTTTCAGTCACGTTTTCGGGCGCACGGATCAACCGATTTGAATGGTTCAAAAAACATTCGATTCCTATTGATAGGGAGATGTGCTGATTAGTTTTTGGCAAAGGCATGCCCAGCCATTTCGAAGATACGGAGCTAAATGTGTAAAAATGGCAGTTTTTGAGAGAACTAAGCGTCCGATTTAAATGATTCAAAGAACTTTCTGCTTGTCTTAACAAAATAATTGATTTTGGAAAAAAAAATTGTTTCAACTTTTTTTTTCATTTTTTTTTTTCAAATAATTTTTTTTTTTGTATATCGAAAATAATTCAGATTTTATTTTTAATTCTGACTATAGTTCTAATATACTTTAAACAAATAATTTCAGCTTTGCAATTCAGTTTATATAATTTTTATAAATATTAGACAATGTTACAATATTAATAATTATAATCTATTTGAAAACATTCAGTATTCTTCGAACATTTCGTTACTGTACGGGAAGTTCCAGCAATTTGCCTTAAGGCACGATGCCATACACCCAACTAGTTTTTATTTGGCCTTGCTTACTGAGCATTTAGCCATCTACAACATTTTTATTTGTTTACATTCTATAAGAGTTTTTATATCATATTCAATCTATATATATCCTATTCTATATTCTTCTTCTTCTTCTTAATTTCTTCAATTTTTGCTGTTTTCTATCAAATTTCTAATTCTATTCATCTTTTATCTTCATTCAATTTTTCTTCTTCATTCTTCTTGTTAATCTTAGCAAATTCTGATATTCTCCTAATACAAATCAGCTTTTCGAATTCTGTAATTCCTATTTTAATTTTGATTCAATTTCTACTTAACAAATACAATTTTTATTTAATTTCAAATTAACTACACTTTTTTTCATTCATAAATAAAAATCAATGACAGGATTCGATCCAAAAATCCCTGTCGTGTGAACTAAAGACAATTGCAGAGGCTATTCTCAACTGAAAAAACTTTGTTAAATCTAACACGTGTTAAGAAATATCATTTAAGTTGTGGTGACTGAAGACATTCTTCTAGTTCTTTAATATTGGTTCCAAATTGTTTAACTCAGTAACACGTATTTCCCAATATTTAGCAATAGATCTCGGAGACAATTGCATCACAACCGCATATTTCTGCGCCGTACGCTTGTACCTACTGACGGTAATTTCGTAATAAACAGCCGACTGAGTATCTCAAGACAAAAATGTGAATATCATGTGAAAGTATATTGTAAACATCAATTAGCACATGTTACAACTATTCCACCTTCTCTGGGGACATTCAACTGTAGTATATATTTCAACCTCGTCTTATTTTCTCAGGATACTCACGTTTGTAATGTTTTATGTGATTTTTTATTATTAATTCCCCTTGCAAACAGCGGTCATTGCCTTACCGTTATTTGTTGTTTATGAATAATGCACGTTTATATTTGTGTGTTGGTCTTATACTTATATATCACTACTTTCATAAAAGATAGTTTTCTTTATATAATTTTGTTTGATGCAAGTATTGTTTTTAGGATTTATGCTCCAAAAAAATTTATAAGTATTAAAATCTGCAGTAACAGGAATGTTCCAGTTAAAATACAGGTCTGATATGAGGTGAAAATAGGCTTTGGGGTATTGACACAGCATGTATCTCAAGTATTAGATCAAATATTTAATGAAAATCTCATCAAATCGAAAATTGTCAACCAGTGGGTTGCCTTCTAATAACACCAGGTTGAGGAATCACATCAAAACAGCTCATAGAAAATATATAGGCCTGATTGCTAATTAAACAAAATACAATAAATTATACTAATTACTAAAATAGTACAAGTACAAGTACTAAGATAATACAAATTAGTATTAAATAGCTATTCTAATATACAATGAAGATAGTTGACATTCTTTTATTCATATTAGTAGTAAACAAAATAAATCTAATATTCAGTTAAAACTACAAGTTAGTTAAAATAGGTTAATTGTAATTTAGATAAACAAAAGTTCTCATCATTCTTACTATTAGAGACTTTGCTAGAATATTATAAAATAGAACACATTCAAGCAATCTTAGATCTCAAATTTATTCATTTGTAAGAAAAAATGGTTCTTAAAGTTTACACCTAATTATGTGATTAATAAATAAATTTGAGATCTAAGACAGCTTTAATTGTTCTATTCTATGATTGCAAAATCTCTAATTCTAAAAATGATGAGAACTTTTTGTTTCTCCAAATTACAATTATCCTATTTAAATTTTTAGTTTTAACTGAATATTAGATTCTCGTTTTCTTCTAACACAATAAATAAAACTGAGTTTTATATAAATGTAAATAACCAATTAATATGCATTTATGCATCATATAAAATACAACTCTGTGTATTGTTCGATTCACCTTCGACTCTATAAAAAAAACTTGCAGTTTCAGTGTTTATTTTTAAATTTCATAATTAAATTTACTGTTTATGTTTTTAATTTAGGAATATTTTATTATTTTAAAATGCTAATCATTTCTAGGAGTAAGTATATGCATAAAATGTTAATTAAATATAATTATTTGGTACATTTATTGATTTCAAAACAATAAGTTTTGATAATTCTAGAACCATTAATTTTTTGCCTGTAAATTGTTATATCATATGAATAGTAATAGTTATTTTGATTTCATATATTACACAGTATGATGATGCAAATTTTTAATTTTGCATTATCATTGCTATAAAACCTGTATGGTTTTCATTAGCATCAACTTATTAAATCAATAAAAAAAATTATAAATTTAGCCTGCACATGAGAAAGTCCTCTTACTTTTACTACACTTATATTAACACCAACTAATGGTCATAAAAGTATTTATATTTTTATCTTGTTTTTGAGCAGGAATCAGAAATAAATTAGGAATTCTTTGAGCTGTTGTGATGATCCTTCTTAACTTTTTAGAAGGCAACCCAACGGTTGGTAAAATACATTTGATGTACTTACTTTTATTATTAAGAATCTTAAATACTGATGGCATATTTTTAAGTTGACGCAACAATGTCGAAAACGGATTAATTTCATTTGCAAACAAATTTTAGAACTATATTTGCAAAAAAATCTTTTTCCGATGGGTATCGGACCAGGAGGTTGCAAGGTTGCAAGGTCGAAGCTCTTACCACAGTACCACGGGTAAACGCTTTTATATGTGTTAACACTATAAGTAGTAGATTACAAAAATTGTTTTCTAAATGTTATGAAAATTATATGTTTCGACGTCTACATTTCCTAATATCACTTTTATCACTTTGCAAGATCTGCGGTTTGAGTTGCAAAAACTGTAGACTTTGTGTCTTTTATGATTAGTTGTCAATGAACTTACAACATTTTACGAAATTACTGATAACTTATAAATGATAAATAAAATACGGAATTCAATAGTAAATTAAATGTTGGTGATAACGATAAGAATTGAACTAGTGGGGTGCATGGCATCGTGCTTTGAGGCAAATTGCTGGAACTTCCCGTACCGTAATTAAAAATCTTGGTACGAAACCCAAAAAAATTACACAAAATGTGTACACATTATAAAAATCTCTATAAAATATCTGATAATTTGATGTGCATAAGTCCAATAAACATTTTTGACCGCCAAATGACATTTTTTAATTTGAGAGTCCATAACCGCTGGTCCTGCCTTCCCAAAAATTTACTCAGTTCTTTATCTTGTCAATACAAGTAAAATGTTTTTTGAATTATTAAAATCGGACGCTCCGTTCTCTTAAAAAATGAGTTACCGTTTTTAGCACTTTTTGCCCCGTATCTTTGGAACGGCTAGACCTGCCTTATCCAAAATCTAATTGGCACGTCTCCTTATCAATACGAATCGAATGCTCTTCGAATTATTCAAATCGGTTGATTCGTGTTCCCGAAATCGTCGACGAAAATTTGTATCCGCACACACACACACATACACACACGCACACACACATACATCCATTTTTTTTAAGGTATACCAAAATGTTCAGAAACCTTTGAAACGTAAAGATATATAAAATTTTTCATTTTCGATTTTTTGCGATTACTATAACTTGCCCTACGGGAAGTTAACAAGCGTTTTTCTTTATTGGCCTTGGTTGAGCATTAAGTCACTTACAATTTTTTTTATACCCTATGATACGATGGATGGTCGAAATATTTTTTATTGAAATTTTATCTTGCTGATTTTTTGTATGCATTACTTTTATTCTTATATCCAAGCATTTTAGATACTTCTATACGAGGTCTTTTTGCACTTGTGAATATACGTTTTGATCTACATTTTCGGTTATCACAGAAAAAATCGGATATCACTACTGCTTGATCAGGGTGTATGTAGGGCGAATTTTGTATCCGTAACCTTGAGGTGAGATTCTTAACCACGTTAAAAAATCCCTAAAAAAATTAACGCTTTTTTCATAAAAATCAGTACTATATATGTAAAATTCAACAAGTAAAAACTGCAAAAAAATATTATTAATATTTATTTCTCATTCGACGACCGGAACACGTATGATTAACTTCCTGAGTTAACGTCCGTTACTCAATTATTGTTAACTTATGCATTACGAGACCTCCTGAGAGACCTTATATTTAATTTATTATAATTTCTTGTATTTTATTTTACACTATCAGCAACAATTTCCTTCGCGAATTTATTACAACTTGCAATTTTATCTATGAAGCGATATAAATGCAATACTCTGTAATCACAGGTAATAATTATAAGATAAAAATCGCAGTTTTCACTTTAAAAAATTATACTTGCATTTAACAAAAATATTCATGTTCGTAATATGTTTAGATTACAGAAAATTATTCCATATGTAAATAACAATTATAATAAATTTTTGCATATTAAATTTAATGGAGCATACCAGATGAGTTATTATTTTTGCGTCCTAATGTGCGTATTGTTTACTAGTCAATTAATATTTCCAACTACGTCATCTATCAAGATTTAGAAGAGCGATATTTGCATATATATTTTAAATATGAAAAACAATTATTATAATCTTTGTATCGATATAATTTAAAATGCATTATTTCAAAACAATCGAAAAAGAATTATCTGACATTAAATTGCTATGTACAAAATGACTTTCATTTTGGTACAGTGCGTCATGAGTTTTTTTTTATCATATAATTGTCTGTGTCTCATCTCTCTATTACAAATACACATTCACATACACACATATATACATATATACATATACATATATATATATATATATATATATATATATATGTGTGTGTAAATATGTATATACATGCACCTATATAAATTTAATTTATATTTTATTCTTATTAGGATTGAGTATATGTATGTCGAAAATCACTTTTACTTGGTACAAAATCAATTCAAATATGTTCAATAAACGATGCATAAGATAAACGTGTATATACTACTTGAAAAACACTAATTTATTAATATTTGAAATTAATAGTAATCACATCTATGATATCAGACATTAAATATGAACTATAGGTGTAGGTGTAAATCGCATTTTGCCTTAAGTAAGGTGACCAAATCGAGGACTGTCCCGGCCAAACCAGGACGTAGGGTCACACCTTACCTTAAGGCGTATTGCAAATACTTTATTTTAGCAACTTTTAGAATCGTGACGATAGAATTTTTACAAATTTTTACATTGCCCATTATTTCCACCTTTGATATTTTATCCTAATTGGACCACTTATCGCATGCTTGTGAAATTTTAGGTCAGGGTCATTAAGACCCTGAACCCTGCAACGTCCAAATTCATCATTAATTACCATTAAAAACTAATCAGCACGATCCCCAACTGTTATTTTTCCAACACTTTTTGAATTTTCAAAATCGGTTAAAGATTTTTCGGATCTTGAATCTTCAAAATCGGTTCAAGCATTTTTAAAATTTTTATATTGCCCATTATTTCGAACTCATTATAGTTGAATCACTTTTCGCAGGCTTGTAAAATGTTACCTCAGGGTCATTAAGACCCTGAACCCTGCAACGTCCAAAGTTTTGTCAAAATTATCATAATTACTAAGAAACGGTTCAGCCGTTCTTTACCAAAAACTAACCAACACGATTCCCAACTAATATTTTTCCAACTTTTTGAATTTTCAAAATCGGTTCAAGATTTTTCGGATCATTTTTCAATTTCTATAGTCCAATTTTTCAAATTCTTTGTTTCAAATCAAGCGCCCTTGGAACTTTCTAAGCAACTTCCGCGTTATGAGCACATATGAATGATATACAGCACGTTTGTTAATACTTGTTGTGAAATAAGATATAAATATATGAAGAAAAAAATATACAGAGTATGCATAAATAGAATGTCGTGGAATATATTTAATCATGCAGGGAAATACCAATAGTTTTGATTGCTTTTAAATGAATTGAAACATGTTTCTCATAGTAATCATACATAATGGATCTTTTAGTATGATTAAAGTTTATATATAAAAAGAAAAAGATAATAAAATAAGTATATAAATATATATATATATATATATATATATATATATATATTTAGTTAATCGTCTGAATCACATATAAATAATCTATATATAAATTGGACTCAATTTAGCTTCTACCTAATTTGTCATCAAGAATCGAAGAAATGATATTTCACCAGAGCACACGATTGTTTTTCAACTAAACAATTTAACTATGTTATTTATTAAGTTATTATAAAATATTTATGTTTATTCAACATTTGTATTATTTTTCATTAAAACATTCTCAACATATCTTCTAAAAAATCTACTATTTTTTAAAATAAATCTAACTTTAATTATGGCAAAAATTATTTACATTTCAATTTGAAAGCAAATGTTAATTTTAATTATTTAATTGCAAAATGTTTATCTATAATTATAGTACTTGATGTAGTTTTTTTTAATTATTGCAGCTTTAAGTTTAGTTAAATGCTTTTGCAATTTAGTTAAATAAATTTTAGTCAAATTAGTTTTTTATACTTTATGTATGTACATATATTTATTTATAAAAATTATACTATTTTAAGATAATTTTTCATTAAACTTGGGCCATATATCTGTTTTAAAAATCATTTGAACATTAATTATGGCAAATAGAATTATTTGGATGAATCTGAAAAACAATTTTTTTTTGTTATAATTTATTTTCGTTAATCAAGACTTTAATGTCTTAATATGAAAACAAATGTTGATTTTAATTATTTAATTGCATAACGTTTATTTTTAACTATCGTGGCTACTGTAATTTTAAAAATTAATACAGATATTTTCTAGTTAATAAGTAAAATAATCAGTAATTTATAGTATTGCAAATAATGGAAAAAGAAAGCATGGAGAAAAAATAAAGAATATTAGTATTTAGTATTCAATATTTCAATAATGTTATTCTAATAAGACTTTCTATCTTTAATTATCAAGACATGTAGTCTTTATAGTTATTATATTGTAATAAGAAAAAAGAGCATGGGCGTGAACAAATCCAGTTTCAATGCAATATGTAATAAATTTTGCACACTATTGCACTTGACCTAATTTAATAATAGACTTAAAGATTATTCGTAAAGTTCTTAATAGGATGAAATATTCTTAGATTACGTAGGATTAATTTAATAAAAGATATTGCAAGGACGTTATATTTTTAGTTGATCAAAAGGAGTTTATTAGAAGATTATAGAAAAAAATGTATATAGGGATTCATAATCTAAATAGGATATGATGTTATGAAATAAAGATTTTTTTAGAGAAGTCGTCGGATATGAAATATTATGAAAAAAAATTCAAGAAATTAAATTAATCATTTTTAAATCCGGTGCTGTATACTATTATATACAAAGTACATTCAAATTTTACATATTAACCCTCAATGAGGCGAAATTTTGTTTTTACTTCAAAAAAGTTAGTTAACGAAAAATTAGTAATTAAGAGTCTATATATACAAATAAAAATTAAAGAAATCTGGTTAAACAAATTTTTTGGTTTTAATGAATTATGTGACTTTCAAGGCTTATAATGTTCGTACATTTCTTTATGAATATGTTATTTCAGGTTGAAAAGCCAAGGTCATAAATATTATCTTGACAACATTATAGAATTAAGATTTATGCGTAATCTCACGAAAAAAAAAAACATAATTATTTGGTAAAATATCAAGAAATTTAGAATGATTCCTAGAAGTTACGCGGGCCCATATAGAAGAATTAACTATTAAAGTATATCGTAATTTTATTTATTTTTAGATTTAATATCATTTGAGTATTAATTTTTTACTGTAATGGTCTAATCTTGTATCCGAATAAATATAAATATCATTGTATGATACTAATTGTGTGAGTATGATATCAATTCTAACATTCAAAGGTCGTTTATATCAAAATTTTGATAAAAAATTTTAGTAACTTAGGTTAGGGATTTTTTATATCACATAATATGTGATATAAATATGTAATATATTATATTACAATCTGTCTTAATAAGAGACATTCAGTAATTTATTTATAATAATGTATAAAATTAATTTTTCAAAATTAATGGTAAAACTATCTTTAGGGGTAATAGTGCAAATCTATGCAATAAATATAAATTTAAATATCAACGTATTGATAATGGTATCATTTTTAACATGCAAAAGTCGTTAAATCAAAGTTATTGATGAAAAATATTGGTAACACACAAGTTAAGAATTTGTTTTTATATCATATGAGTCTTTATCCTAAACAATTTGTCTTAAAATTCATTTGGCAATTGATTTAAAATAATTTACAAAAATAAGTTTTGAAATGACTTCCTGTAGTGGACAAATTTTATCACAATTTGTGATATACTAACAGTATATATTGTAAATAGTAATGAAAATACTTGTCTTAAAATACATTTAGTAAGATTTAATTACAAAACATTAGTAAGGTTATTTACAAAATTATTTTTTGAGGGGTTACCTAGTGATAGGACTATCTGTAGTGGACAAATTTTATCAATATTTGTGATATACTAGCAATATATACTGCAAATATTAATGAACAAATTAATACTTATAAAAAATGTAAATATATTCAATTTAAACTAAGCAGAAAAAACATCATGAGAAGAGATCAGGGAATTACCTAGAATATTTTAGCAGTGGATACCGCGGAAGATACTGCTTCATCCTATTATAAGATACAAATTTTAAGTTGCCTTGTATTCATAAAAATTATATTAAAAAATAATCCTTTAATTTGCAGAAATTTTAAACCGGCCTACAATTTATAATCAAGATGTGATCAAAAGAGCGTTGACCTCACGACCGAAAGGAGTGCCATTGCTCACAGTATCAAATCATCACTCGTGTTTCGACGATCCAGGATTATGGGGTAATTTTTATAAAATATACATATATTTTATAAATATTTTTTTATCAATAAAACTATAAATTGATTTATATTCGTTAGCACTCATGTGTGCTGTGTGTCGAATATTTATCTGTTTAGGTCATCGGTTATATTAGGCTACGTAATAACTAAAACTACAAATGGAAAATCTTTTCAAGGCCATGATTTTTTTAAATGGTCATAAAAGCATTTTTTTATAAATATAAATTTACATTTTGTTGTTCAAACATTTAAATTGCGTAAATGCAATGAATATAAATTATTTAATTAGGAAAATCCATAAAAAATATTGTTCTTCGAGCTGATTTTTACGATAAATTATTTGCCAGATCATGTAATATGTATTATGAAAATTTTACCAAATTTGCCATATATGAGATTGTTGATTGGTTGGAAGTATAATATGTTTTAAATTAATGATTTACAGGCAATATACGTATATTGGTCGCCGCGATTGCAAAGGCTATAAAAAAACGTGATAGATTTAATATTACTATATAAAAATAAGTCGGATTTTCCTTCCTGACGATATAACTCCAGAACGCACGAACCGATTTCGACGATTTTGCATTCGTTGGAAAGGTCTCGGACTCCGTGAGGTTTATAGCAAAGAAAATTGAAGCGGAAAACACTTTTTTCACATACAGCGTCATCTCTGATACTTAGCATGTGCTACAAACTAATATTTTTTGTTTGACTGCTACTCATTTGTTTGACAGCTACTCATTGTATTCTGCTCAATTAATTTCATGTGACAAACCGGCATTGTGTTCACTGTGAAATTGTGCAAAAAATGTAAAAAAATAAGTTATTCGTTTCCTAACATTTCAATTGGAAACCATCAAATCAATCACGTGTATTGTGCAAATTTTTATTCAATTTCAACAGCAGGCAATTTTTTTCTTCATCTCTTAATCACCAAACGAAATGTTACATAAAATGTAACCATCTGGTGGTGAAACGGAGTTCGCCCGGTTTGCTAGTATTTTTTATTAATTTATCCATGTTCGCTAGATATATTGGCAAATATATGAGATGGACTATTGGTTAAATTAATGTTCATAGAAAATATAAAAATATTATCGATGCCATTGTAAAAGAAATAGAAAACGTCGTAGATTTAATTCTATTATATTTTCATTTACCCAGGTTCGCTAGATATAAAAATTCTAGCAAGCCGCCAATATATGAGATGGTCGATGGCTGCTCATGACATATGCTTTACGAACAAATATCACTCACTATTTTTCATGCTCGGAAAATGCGTTCCTGTGATAAGAGGTGCAGGAGTTTATCAGGCCGCCGTCGATTTTTGTATAGAAAGGCTCGGAATGGGAGATTGGGTACACATATTTCCTGAAGGCAAAGTCAATATGGAAAAGGAATTTATCAGGTTAGTAAAGGAATCCGAAAATGCAAAATTAATAAAAACCATGTTTATATATAAAACAATTGGTTATTTTAGTATCTGCACGTGTCACAAGATACAAAACTATTGTTGGTAATAAAAGTTTGAGCATTCATAAGTGTAACAACTGTAGGTTGTAATGTTATCAAATATTGCGATTAGAGAATAATAAAAAAATCGTGCTATTTATCTTTTACGTGCAATTTTAACCAGTTAACTTTTTAGCATTTATATCATAATTTTTAGTCAAAATCGAGTAATGACGAGTCTATTCGCTAATCATAGACTACGTTACACTGGTCACATGTAGGGTCCGCCAAATAACTTTTTTTTAGGGGGTACGACTTAAGCAACCCTACTGTGTACTCTGCACTCTTTACATTTTACTTTCAAATAAAAAAGAGAAAATATTTAGTGTTTTTTAATAGAATTTTCAAACAAAAAGAAAATTGGCAAAATAATCAGTAGATTTTTTAAGGCATTTTTCAAAAAAGCTGGTTGGTGAACCCTATATTAAATTGAAAAGATTTATTTTATAAAATTGAATATATTATTACTTCTATGCTCAAAGCAACCGTACATTGCATTAATACGTATTAAACTAAATATCCAGAAATTGAATTATTACATATATTTATTATACATATGAAAGTAAGTCAAACTCTTTCTATGGAGTGATATCCAGCGTAGGATAATATTATACACAATGGTACTTTGGTAATCGTTCTTGCCATTTCAAATTTTTGGCTAACATCTAAAAAAGTTGCATCATCGTGCATAAATCAATTCTTATGCAATCCGGTGAAGATTTTCTTTACCAGAAAGAATGCAACCGTAACACGGATAATGTTGATTAAACTGTTGATATTTTATTATGCGTGTGTTTTCAAAATGTTCAAAATTTGTTTTTCTCAAAAATTGCGATTTAAATAACCCATACTAGTATACTATTCAATACACAAGATTTTACCCCACGATTAAATTAAAATAACTCGTTATAAAACTGCTTTTTTGAAAACGAGCCTTTGACTACATATCAAGATGTTACTTAAAATACCAATTTGTTTTTGGTATTGGACTAAAACAAAATTTTCTATAATCAACACAAGTTCAGAGCTTAAGAGTTGTGTAAACATTATAGTTTACATCTATAAAACATTCCTCCTCAGATTTAAATGGGGTATAGGTCGCCTAGTCTACGAATCGCCCGTCCCACCCATAATAGTCCCAATGTGGCACATTGGCATGGACAGTGTACTGCCAAACACTCCACCATATGTTCTCAGATTCGGTAAACGAATTACCATGAACTACGGAACTCCAATCGATCTCAGTGACACTGTGGCCCGACTAAAGAGGCAAAAGGTCAGCGAACAAGTTGCCAGAAAAATATTAACAGACACCATACAAGAAGTAATGCTAGAACTACAAAAAGAAACAGAACGACTTCACAACTTGGGCGGTGGTAGTTCGAAACCTTGTAATGGATCAGAGGTTTTGCCAACAAATGGAAATTCAGGAGCTGTAAAATCATGACAAAGGAAGAACGACCGCGAAGGATAGCCGTCGAATCGGAATTTGTGTTTAGTTTTTGGTTTTAAATGCGTGAATCTTACGGAATGAAGTTCATTGTTTGTGGAGTTAGGAAGTCAGTTAAATAACGCATTGACCTGATGATCAGTTGCTTCAGGATATGTTTTATATAGGTTTTTTTGTTGTTTTTTTATTTATAATTATTTTGTAAAAGTGTTTTATGGACTGGCGACTTTATGTTTAGATGAAAATTAGGCCCTTGAAATTTAGAAGCACTGCATTTTACGAAAATATGAGGGCTGTTTCATAAGATTGGATTAATATTAAATGCTGCTTCGTGTAGGATATTAGGAGTGCGTGGTTAGACAAGTTTATAAATCTTATAAAGTAGTTCAAAATTTAGTAGTCAATTCGATTTTCTATTTTTAGTCATGAATTCTTAATCTTAAAATCGGCTCAGAAATATTATTTAAAATAAAAAAATAAATTTAAAACAATTGCAATTGTTACCTTGATACAATAATATGTGATTGTAAAAGGTAATTGCAGATATTAAATATTTTAAGATACAACCAATTTAATGAGTGAAGGAATTAAAATTTTACAATCCATCCCACATCACTTTTTAATGCTAGTATGAAGAATGTAATTATTATACTAAGAATTCACAAAAAAAGAATTCAATCCAGCAATAGATATATAAGTGTGTAATATAATAAATTTTGTAAACTTTGTAAATGTAAATATTTACGGTTTCGACTTTTCTAATCAATTATCTTATTCTTAGGCCAATTAAACCAAAGTTTTGTAACCCAGTGGAATTAAATTATAAGATATTATAACGTCGTATTAATCAGTTGATTATTCTCAAAAGTAATTTGTATTATAAGCTAAAACATTTTTTAACATTGTGTATCTGTTGTAGTGAAATAATTATTTAGCAAGTTAGTGTTTTCTATTTAGTCATTGCAATTGCATATAATAAAAAGTAAAATATGTGTATTAGACACTTAACGCTAATATAATACAATTTTAATAAAATGTGTAATAATATTTCTACATAATAAACAGCATGTATAAAGAAGTTTGTACTAAATTTATATTATGGCGACAATATAAAATGAAGAAATATAAAATGATTGTTTTTTTTACTTGTATAATACAGTTGTTAAACTTAAACGACCAACAATCTCTTCTGATCGTGAAATATATAATATCTTAAATAAGAAGGAATAGAACTTAGCATATAATAGTTAAGGAAAGAAATATTAGTTGTCGACAGAAGTAGCTTCATGCTCACCTTCATCATTCTTATCTACCTTACACGTTTGTCTAACCCTTCGAATCCTTTGCAAAACCTGTCTGCTGGGTATAACATTTCCTGTTACTGGTCCTAAACCGAGGATATGAGAACTGCTTCCTAATACTAATGTTGAATCAGGATGCAATATATCCAGGAAAGGTAAACCATGATCCATGACTAGTAAATGAGCTCCAGCTAAAAGGAAAAAAAATAACTATTATGATAGATACCACATGTAGTAGTAGTAAATATTAAATTACCTCTGAAGAAAGGTTTGCAATCACAATTATCCGCAATCTCAATGTTCAGTGTTAAGTTCATTTTAACAAACTCTCGCTTTTTAGGATTGAAGTCCATCAAAATTGTGTTGCCGTCGTTTGAATAAAATGCATTCACAGCATTGCAGTAAATTTCAGGAAACTCTAAAGGTATGCCTACATAACATTTTGGGCAATCAATTTTATTATATTCTGAAATAACTTCTGAATATTTATCTAAATCTTCTTCTTCATCATCCTCATTTCTTTCAGTATTCGCTTCAGTCATTTCTTGCGTTTCGTATGTTGCAATAGTAAAATGTTCTCGATCAACTTCTGTGGTCCTGATAGAATAATCTGTATTGGTTCTTATAGTAGTGTACAGCATATTATAATTCGTAGCAAAATTGGCTAGAGTAGTGCTCTCTATCTGCCCCACGCCATCGGTATGATCGTTTGTTTCAGTATTGCGATCCATTTCAAAGTACATAGGAATTGTATTATTTTCACAATTAGTTGTGAGCAAATATGATTTTACAGTAGTTATATCAGGTTTGTAATAATCATAAATTCGTACGTGAGCAGGCTTTGCATTTTCTATTTTAGAAATATGCTGAGAGCGTGCAATCAGGAAATCCAGGCAAACTCTGCGAGTTGGTAGATTAATTAAGTAAAACAAGACCAGATTCGGTTGCTCTTCGAAACGTTTAACCATATTATTTTTTGTTTGCTAGAAATGTGTAAAAGGTATTAGGATAAAAATATGTTTCTTAAGAGAATGTTCTTACCTGAACCTTAAATAATGAAGCCCGATCAGGCTCATAACCGGTGGGTAACATAACTTCTAAAACTGCCATATTAATCGCCACGTGGCGCAAACGTAACCACGTGCATACTCGAATATTTTGGATTGAAGAACATGATAGTTGACGAGAAAGCGGCTTAGCACGTACTTCTAAGCTAAAAGACTTGCTTGGTGCTGTTCCTCTAACATTGCACATTAACGATCCTAAAAAAATTTAATAATCATGATCATTTGCATAATTTTCTATAAAGTTGTTCCTATAATTTAATGTAGCAGTTATAACTACCTTGAATAACAACACATCCATCGCCTTGTGAAGTTATGGTTACGTGTTTTGGTATGGATTTGAATTCATGTATAGAAAGAGGATCACCAGATAATATAGGAATACTATGAATAATATTGTTTGAATTTATGCCAACTGTTATATTTGTTTTGTGAAGTGGTGCACTATTAGCGTATTCTGCCAAAGCTTGCAATGCTACATTCGTGTCCTAAAAATAATTTCATATTAACCATAGCAACCCATGTAAATTATTTATAAATATTATTAGTACGTACCTGAGTCGACACAAAACCACCATGCGAATTTCGATGCCTGGACAAATATTTTACAGCTTGCAAAGCATATGCCATATTTTCTCTTCCACCATGTTTCACGAGAGCAAGAATAGCATAACTTGTTATCTCAATGTTTACAGCAAGATGATCATCTTCACTTTGCCAATATAGCATACCTGATAAAAAATCGACAAATGTAATTAAAAGCTAATTGTTAATATAATACTGATAGTTTATTATTTAAAGAATTACCTTCGCTAGATGTTGCTCTTCGCAGAAGTCTAGCTAAACTTGATCTGGCATCCTTTTTTTGTGGTCCAAGCAAAGAATATGCATAAGTAGCCAATCCTAATGTGTATAAATCAGCGTTGACGCCGGGACCATTTACGGAACCAATACAAAATCTTGCGGAACTAATAGAGCTTCTTTTAACAGGCAATCTTGTTTCTATAAGTGAAATCAAGACAAATGCTGTTAACCCCACCAAATCTTCATCCTCCAAACCTCCCTGAAATATGATTATAGCAACTTATCAAATAAATAATTAGTAAAATAAGACTATTCTATGAATTACCTTCATCGCTGAATTGAAAACGTAGCCAGTGCTTTGAAAACATCCATTTTCAAGCTGTTGCGACATCAACCAACTCCTGGATAACATCAGATCGTTTTTGTCTATATCAACATGCCGTTGAAGCTGAGCAAATGTACGTAAACCAAAAGCTGTGAGCCATGTGGATGGCGATTCATCTTGTTCGCCAAATGCTGAATAACCACCATCTTTGTGACGATAGTTCAGTTGGCGTTCGTAACCTTAAGAAAACAAAAAATATAATAAATTATATATACCAATGCTATTTAAGTTTACCTAATTACTATCTAAATACCTATTTTCAAGTTGTACAGTGCTTTTGATCTTAAATGTTCATTTTCGATTCTATTTGCATCTAAATATGTTAGAACATACAAATTTGGCACAAACAAAATCATATTCTGTTCGCCGCAGCCCAACGGTAGTTGAACAAGATTACCTAAATTCTGAAAATTCCAAAAAAAATCAAGATAACAATCATGATATAGAACCTTCTAACAATCACGGTACCTGTAAAATAGGCGCCACCAATTCTCCTATTACTGAAATTTGAGCTTTCGCAGACTGTTCGACGACATAATTTGGTAGTTCCCAAGACCAAGTCAAAGAAGATTCCTCAGGAAATTCTGAAATATTGATAAACTTCTATTTATGATAAAATTTGCAACTACAAATGTAATTGAGTTTCCTTACCTTTTGGGCACAAGAAAGCAGATTTTGTAATTTCTACCGGAAATCCTTCTGGTTCAACTAATATTTGTTTCACCAAAATGTCTCTGAAATATATTAGTTCTCTGTAGTTAGTATACATGATTTCTTACATTTAGCAAAACTACATATCCCTTTCGTTCTACCTGATGTCCATTAATGTTTCCGGTCCACACGATTCTGGATATCCAGTGTCAACTTGAGCAGTCAATGTTAAATTGAACTAAAAACAGTACTATAAAGGTCGTAAACATCAGTTTAGAAACATTTTTATAATATTATTATACCTTTCCTAATTCAGTGGCACGTAGCTGATCGCAAATACTGCGGCATCATTAGATGGAACGCATTTAGATGAGATGTTACCACCATCAAACATGTAAGCTGATAAACCATCCACTGCAGTAATGCTTAGGGAAACCTAAATTAAGTGTTAATAATTTCAAGTGTTGCTGTTGTTTTATGTGTTGTTTTTTTTACCGGTAAACTATCATCTTGATAATTGAAAACTTGCGCAGATAACTCCACTATTTCTCCTCGTTTAATAGAATAAGGCGTTGCAATATCCACAAAAAATGGCTGGAAGGCTGTAATCCGAGCAGTAGAAGGTGTAGCTACACCTAATCCGCGGCTTTCTGATAAACAATAAGCTGAACTATGCCAAGTTGTTAATGTATGAGGTAATTGATAAGTTAATTCTTGCTTTTCCTTCGGACCTACAAAATATTAATTGTTATACAATGATACCTATTCATATTTAATTAAATTCTAACGCACCCGATATGGATTAATTCCCATAACCAAGAATCTGGAAAATAGTCGCGAAATGAATCAGTTTTAAAATTCCCTGAATCCGAATATTGGTATAATGTACTGGGAATTCCTCCATCGCCATCAAGAGAATCAAGTCTAGAAGCTGGTGAAATAAAGTTTGTTAAAAATAAAATATAGATAGAAAATTTAATTATCAAAATCGTACCAATATCATCTTCATTTGGGATACAGGTTAGTGTCTTCATATCCAAATCAGTTATTACTACTAAATCAGCATTCTAGAAAATAAAAAATATACAGAGATGTTAATTTTTTTGAATTTGAAGGATTTTTTACCTGGAATGTTCCTAGAGCTTCAATATTTGATATGCCTCTTCGTTTCGTTTTGATGAATCGCTCATTGACAAATTCTGGGAAAGTTCTGAATCTATTTTATTATTATCTATAAAACAAGAAATTTAATAATTTTTCAAAAATTTTATCCATTGATTAATTAATCTGTAACCTGGTATAAGTCAAAATTTAGTACAATAATTCTACTTACAATCTAAACATTCGATATCTTCCATGACGCTCGTTTTTCTACTCGCCGCATTTTGAATGATCCGTCCATATACCAGATCAGAAGAAATGGCACCACCACGGTTAAATGAAGAATCTGTTGTTAGTTGTTTAACACGTCCATCCATGTGGAAATGGCACATAATGAGTTTGGAGCAGCACGTAATCGTAAGGTAACTGCATCTCCTGGATAAGCTTTTGATTGAATCCATGATTGATGAACCTGAAAATAAAAAGAAAAAAAAATAGTCCTGCAGAAATAATATTGTGTGTTTGTCTATTATTACTTTTTGTCCATAACATCTCTGCACTTCAAACCTGGTTGATCCTGAAACAAGTTCACCATCTCCTCTTGCATAATATACAACAAACCAACCTTCTGGTGCCATAGCACTAGTAATACGAACTCGTAGTGAAACTCGAGCTAACCGTCGTCCAGGAGCTAAGTCAGGATTCAATTTAACAGCAGCTGGCACATCACGACGATCTGGTATTGCCGTGGAAGATGAAGGAACAAACACAGAACCGCGAGACGCTATTCCACCACGAGTTTTTTACCTACAATATCAATAGAAAAGGAAAAATTGCAATACAATATTATTTTGTAATCTTACTAAATAATGCATAATTTGTGGAGCATGAAGAGCTTCGTCAGGTGCAGTGTAAATAACAGGAAAGTCATACTCTATACCGCACATCAAAGGTACAATTCCTGGTGGTCTTGATACTGATATATGTGCACTCGATTGCACTGACCAAGGATTTAAAATCAAACTCGGACCTTTTTCATCCACACACTACAATTTTAAAACATTTAGCATATTATAATTTTTATTTAATTCTCATTATTTATCTTACTTGTGTTCTAATATTTATGATAGTAATATCTTCACTCAAAGGTGCAATACGAAATATAACCAAACCTAATCGATTTGATTTGTAGCTTCTGCAAACTTCATTTTCTTCATCTTGTGTAGTAATAGTTTCAAAACAAATTTTGAGAGGAACATCAGATTTAGGGGTGTTAGATCCTATCGAAGTAACTTGAACCTTAATAACGTAAGATCAATAAAGTGTTTAAGAGAGTAATAAATTTATATTATTGAAAAAACAAATACCTGGCCAGAAAAACCAAGTCCATATTTAAAATACTTGTCCGTATTAATGAATTTTATATCATATTTACGTCTAGAAACTTTCGTATGGGTAGAAGCGTTCTCTTCATTTCCAGTAGCACTTTCTATCATTGTAGCATTCATTGAAATTACTCCAGGACCTAAAACTAATCCTTGCAAAGCTGTAATAGAATAGTTGAGACATCCTCTTCGTCCATCTAACTATACAGAATCGAAAATAAACATTCAGAATCAAATTTTATGTAGCAGGATTTTTTTATAAAAATTTGGACATACCTGATCTTCAGAAATCGTTTCATTGTAGAAAGATTCTGTGCCACTTTCTGTTGCAGCTTTTATTTGAATGTTTAATACACCTTTCACAGGTTTTCCATAACTATATCTGTTAAAACAATAGCAAAAAATTTCCTTTGTAAATGATTAAATTTGATAAATGGCTTTTTTTAATAATTATTTATTGTACCTTGAGCATATTTTCCATGAATAGTAATCGCTGGGATAAGTCATTTCCTTCACATGTTGAATACTTAAATGAAATTTGGAAAGAACATGATGTCGAACTTCAAACGTGATTTCATCTTCTTGCTTCTGGTAATCATCTATTAATACTTTAATTCTCCAAATTCCCTAATTTATTTAGGAAATTTTGTAGTATAGTTATTCTTTTAATCAAATATTTCAAAATAGAATTTTTAACTACCTGTTGAGGATCTGACGAGAGACGAAACTGAAGTTCAGCTAAACCCAGACGCGTTGTCACGTTGTTCCATTGAGCTACTTTTAAATAAGATGGATTTAGTAGCCAAATTTTATGTATCTGATGGAAAAATAAATATTAAACAAATCTAAAAAAATGGTTTAGATTGAAGTTAATTTTCATTTACTCTTACCACACTCTGAACAATGGCAAAGTCTGCTGGCCGAATTAGAAGCACCCGAACTCGAACTAAATCATCAGGCCTGTATACTGGCAAATCAGTCTCTGCAATAGCTAATGAAGGTCTTGAAGCATGAGCCAAAGCAACAACTCCCCATCCATCTACAGAATATCCTAATTCTTCTCCAAAATACACTCTCAGCCTGAGGCGACCTTCCTCTTCTGGTCCACCTCCGGATAATAGTGGTATGGATAATTTGAAGCATTCCAGGTCGGGCAAACTTACTAATTGCAGTCAATTAATGTATTAAAATGTATTTTTGCAATATAATTTTAGTTTTGATACCGTTGGTCCATTGTAATTCGACAGTGCTGCTGGTTCCATCGCCCCAGGTTAGATCTAAAATGCCTCTGGCGGAACCGGACACATGGTGAAATGTGGCGCAATAAGTTTCATCTCCTCCTGGTGTTACTGCAGCAGGACCGGTTAGGAGAAAACCTCTTTGACCAGAGGATTGATTAGAAAATTATCAATACCGATTTAACTGAATTTTCATGGATAAAATATAAATAAAAATCAAATCATAAACAAGTTCGATATAATTGAATGTTTCTAATTAAAATAATTGATTGCTTTACTTATAACTTAAATATGAAAGCATAAATAAAAATTATATAATAAATACAATATTTTAGCAAATGTATTTTGTGTAAAATATTGGAAAATTATATACAAGCTTAACAAGTTGTTCATTTTTAAATAAAATTTAGATTTTCTGTTACCCATACCTCTTGTATCCCCCACATTGAGCCAAAGGCGCCGTTAACGAGATTATTATAAAAATCACTAACATTTTTACACAAATCCAATATATAATAGCAACTGCATAATAATAAAATCGATTTAAATGTTATTGAGCTTATGTTTGTTATTGCTAAATTGCGAGACAGGACAATGAATCCGTTGTCCTGTATCTACAATAGCAACTATTGCACTCGCAAAAGGTCGATAGGTTACGAGTGCATTTTGCGCAAGATTGTTAATATTTGAATTGGTACTAAATGACTTTTTATATAAACAATGATTCATTCTGAAGATACTGATCTATCGATTAAAAATATTTATTAAAATTGTTGGCAATAAAAATCGATGCACAATCATAAAATATCAAGTACGAGACAAAGTCAAATGCTGAGCACTGCTAAATGCTATTTATATCCTCAATATTTCATTAAATAATTCTAATAGGTTTTTTCCTGCCAAGAATAACATGTTTAACAAAAAAATTATTTTCTATTTTGTTAATAAAATTAATGATTCATATTTAGTAAATACTCTTCATTATTTGCAAACAAAATCCAAGAAATGCAGATTGTCTTTATCAAGAAGGTCAAATGGTGCGGAATTTATTACTGCAATTTATATATATATATATATATATATATATGTGTGCGTGTGTGTGTGTGTGTATATATAGCTATATTTTCATTAATTATTAATAATCCCAGCGATTAATAAAATTAGTTTCTTAGTACTTTTATAAAAAATCAATTTAACTAATATATTTTTTAGGAAAAATTAAGGCTCCTTGTTAACAAAATTACAATAATAAATAATTTATACTCATATAAATTCTATGTTTCTATCTACATAATATAACACGTATAGATGTTTTACCCATTTATTTTTTATATGAAATCTATAAACGTATCAACTTGATTACACTACGCAAATGACTACAATTTTATAATTATTATATTAATTTTAATATCAAGTTTCAAAGTTACAATATCTGAACTTAATATTTTGACTATTTTTTAATTAATTAAATGTAATAATAATTTGTTTTTAATGTAGCATGATTGCAATAATACTATCAATAATACAATAACATAATTAGAAAAATAAATAAATAATTTTGCATTAATATATTAAATTTAAATTATATTATATCAAATAAATATAAGCCAAATTATATTTATTTAATACATTATTTACTATAAATATAATTCGGTTTTGGTTTTAAATAACAAATTATTATATGCGCTTACTTTAATTTATTTTAAATATACAACCGATTTTTTTAATGGCGACGAAAATCAATATATTTGTAACGAAAACGAATTATAATTATAATTATATATTTTGAAGTTTTATATTTGCACTATTAAAATTCAGACATTATATTCAAAGGCTTCATTATTATCATTACTGACTTGATATAAATCACCTTCGATATAATTAGATTAGAATTTGATTTTATTTTTCTTATATTAATAATTAAATGTGTACTTTCCATATAAACATGACTATAAATTTGTACTAAAATTCGATATAAAAATAACTAAATAATAATGAATAATGATTTAAGGTAGAATGGCGTAAAATATGGTGTTTGTTGTTACATTTAAATATTGGTCACTTTTGATATATGCAAAGTTTCAAATACTAATATCAAGATATTATAAATCTTGATATATCTATGCATTTGGTCATACATTGCTTTCTAAAAATTTTAATTAGATTAAATTATGTATATAATATTATCGTTCCAATACTACAATTCATTTGCAGCATTATACAAAAATTTGAAGTTATAAATATTTTCGATTGATATAGACATAAATATAGTAGTCAAAAATGCAAACACATTTATGTTAAATTTTTGAAATGTATGAATGTTGTAATTAGATAGTTTGATCGATAGCAGAATGTGTTGAGGTAAAAATTATGAAATAACGTTTCGAATTATATTAATGAAGCTGATGGTGCACTAACCTTATAAAATTTTGCTAATCAATATAAAATTGGCTCACTTGTGAATTCTTAATTAGTCTTTTAGTAATATCAGCTTTCCTTCGTTATTTTATTGACAAGGTTTCCGACTTGCAAATTTATACGAAGTAAGAAAATGAAACTGAAAACTGTAAAAACGAGTGTTATCAAAACGCTGAATCCATCGAATAAAAATTTTGGAGCAAAGATCTTCCACACCATCAAATGTCGGCAGAGTATCGTAGCCGCTAACATACTAGCAAACATCTAAAAAAGTAATAATCTGATAGTTATATCATTGAATAATTATTTATATTTGAATATTTAAATTGTGTTTTACGTACACGAACTCCTTGGAATAAAATATATTTGCTGGTAGCCACAAACATGCCGTCAATAAAATTATCATTCATTTCGTATAAATTGAGTTCCCCACGATTTAAATCCTTTTCTCTAGAGTTGCCTGTAAATTTCATAAAAAATGTTGTTGTACACAAAATTTCAATACTATTGTATTATATACTATTAATACTATTATTTATATTACTCAGAAATTAAATATTATTTTATGAATATAAATTGTATTATAATAATATTCAAACTCACCTCCTAAGCTAGGAAAAATAGCATACAGCGTGAACGGAGCGATTAAAATCAGAGGCAGCATGAAACTGACGATTATTTGCGAGCTGAATGTATTCAAAATAACCAACAAGCCGCGTACATAAATATTTTGTGTTGAAAAATATCCTTCATTCATTCCAACAAAGGCTGCCTCCCATTGAAGAGTAGGAAATGCAGGCTGTTGTCCAGTTCCATAAAAGAAATACATGGATAAAAGCATCCAAGCAAATATCGATACAGAAGGCACTTTGAAGAGATCAGCTGGAAAGTGAAAATATAAAACATTTAGTCTTAACAATCAATTTCATGTTTTTAAATCAAAGTTATAACCAAGTTCTACAATTGGCGGATAATATTTCATTCTGCCAATATGAGAATATTGGCTTCTTAAATAAATTTTGAATATTTTCTTAAATTGACCAACCAATTATAATTAATGGTAATAGACTAGTTTTTTATCGCTGGTTAAAAGATGCATATATTAATTACCTAGATTTTTTGCAGTTTCATATCGCATAACACCAAGAATGCTTGCCAAGACTAAGCAGATGGCAAACAGCAATAACAGTGATGGAGACAATACTACGCCATGCAGCAGTGCCAAAGGTAAACTGGCCAACAAACCGACATTGATAAAAACTGAACTATAAACAGTTCCTAAACCACAAACTATAGGCACGTCTTCATTAGGATCAGTTCGACTTTTCTGATAAGAAACTTTTAAATGATTGAATAACTGTGGTATTATATTATTCCGTCCGTATATCGAAGGAGCCGCGGGTTTGGATTTCGGTAATAGATAAACACATAACGGTCTTACCCAGTACAGAATCAAAGCTATTGCTGATACAGCATAAATCGAGAGAGGCAGCATATCTACTTGAAAATGGATAGTTTTAGTGTTTTGTGGCATTTGTTTCAACACCCAAAAACCACCAATAAATACAACTAATATTGTAGGACAATACCTCGAAATTAATACACTCGGACTAAAACCAACCAAATTTCCGCAATGTTGCAACCAAATTCTAGTCAGTGTTGTCAGAAGAGCCATCGATATTAAAGCTACTATACAAGTTGTTTTGTCTATAGACAGTATTTTTATATCCAATACTGAACAATTCATTTGTTCAGGTCTGCACCGAAAGTAGAAATGAGACAAACGAATCAAAACCGTCAACACAACCCCAAGTATCAACAATTTCATTCTGATAGAATTAAATGTTAATTTTTCTGGTTTCATATGAGAGCAAGCATCGTAAATTGCGATGAGTACAATAGTTATTAATAAAAATGATAAAATTTGTCCTTCTTCGACAACGTAGCTATTTGAAAATAAGACGCATATAGACAAAAATAATAAATATCGTACCGTTCGCGTAGCAAATGTGTATTCTTTCGCACCTTCATGAAAATTTAATGCTATAGCCTCCCAATTTTGAACAATAAGAATAGCAAACAGAACATATGATATAACACTAGTAGTAAGAAATATTGTCAAAACTAAATTTATATCATTGAATAAAAATGAAATAATGTAACAAACACAAGTTGTTATCAACATAAATGAGTATGCATTAACAACAAATGAACTGTCCATAATTTCAGATATACGTGAGATTTCTAAACCATTAAAAATTATATGAATCGCAAAAATTAAAAATATCAACAAACAAAGACCACGAGACATTAACTGTGAATCAAATTGAACCCAAACATCTTCACACATTTGCCTTACTAAACTAATATAATTTTGAGCATCTTTTGCAAAGGACTTGAATGCCATTTCATTGCTTATACTTAGAACTCTGTGACTGAGAATTTCAAACTTTTGTCGAATGACAGAAATTTTATCATCATGAAATTGATTAGAACCATCCGAGTAATTCAATATATAGTCTGTTACTTGTTTTACGTTGGACCACAATAACAACAGTGAGTATTGCCAATTTTCATAGGGTAAACTATCAGTAACTGTAGGAAGTGCATCTAAAATAATGCTTCCCAGATTGGAAAATGGTACAGGAATTCCAAGAATAGCAGATATTGTGGGAACAATATCAATTTGTTTAACTGAATTTTTTCCATGTACTAATTCAGAAGGAATAAATTCTGTTTTAGTATAAGCAAACAAAGCCGATTTTACTTCAGCTTCACTGTCACCGCCATGATCTCCTACAAGGAAAAGGAAAGTTTAATTAAATTGCTTCACATAGAATTTGTTATATAAATGTAAGTATGTAATTATACCTGTAAGGGTCATTCCATGATCACCAATTACGAATAATACTGTATTGTCATCCATTTCTTTTGCAATATCACTGCAAAGACATAGAATATTCTTATGAGATAAAATTTCACATTTAATACTTTACAATATAATCATCAACTTTAATATCGTGCCAAAAATTTTAAATATAAATTATTTATATCAATTACCTGATCACTTCATTCATTTCTTTTAATTTTCTGGACATTTCAGAATGCAATGGACCATATTTATGACCACAATGATCAACACCCAAATAGTGTGCAATTATTAAATCCCACCCTGAAAATAGTTTCATTCAAATATAAAGTGTCGTCACATTTTTAAATATTGAATTACTGAATTGGTAACATTTTTATACAATGAATTACTGAACAATACCTTCATTTTTAATTTCTGGTAATAGATGTTTATTTATGCCATTATCAACACTGTCCAGATCAAAGACATCAAATGATGGGTATGGGTATGATTTAGAAAATCTATTTGGATATAAACTGGACCATGTATCGTCACCCATAAATATTGTTTTGCGTTGCTTTTTGACCAACTGTAAGAAAAATTTGATAAATACAATAATTTGTATCATAAATGTTCAATGTGCTTTTTTAAATAAAATATAAAATTTAAGTTTCCATTTAATAAATATTAATATAAACAATGTGTACCAATCATTTTACATTTTAAATGTAGTTAGGATTTGCTTTTTAGCTAATAAGAACTATTTAATACACATTTAAAAAAAATATATCCTTATTATCACATTATCATTCAAATATCTTTTATTATTTTATCTTATTCTATGTAAATAAATAATATTGTTACATTCTGTATTATGTAATTTTGTATGAAGTGCATTATTAATTTTACTATATATTGTAATTTATCCATGTGGTATAATATTTGTATATATATTAATTGTTATATATAAAATGTAAAACAATTGTATGTTTAAGTTCTCTTGGAAAAAATATGTGGCCTATATATTTAAAAAAATAAAATAAAAATAAATAAATTATACAATAAGTATTCATACAATTTATTTACTTTTGAATATACTATATTTATGATTAATGAATATAAAGAAATAATGAATTAAAAAACAAACTATTCATGTTTTTATCGTTACTATAATTAAAATATCAATGTATTTAATTACCTTTTGCCAAAGTATATCTGACATGATTATATTTTTAATTAATCTCTTTCATTTATATGATGAACATATTACAAGAATTGCTCATGTTATAAATAAAAGACAAATTAAGTACTGACGTCTCAAAATAAAAGAATTAAAATTATTTACCAAATACTCATTATAAACATATGCTTCAAAGAAGCTTTTAAATTCCTTACTCAAATAATTAATAATTTATTAGATAATAGATATTTTGCTGAATAAATGAATTCTGAAATAACTAATATATCATATCGAAAACGAACTTGTATGATATCAGTGCTTTTATTGCAAATTTAAATA
This sequence comes from Ctenocephalides felis, assembly GCF_003426905.1. Lineage (NCBI taxonomy): Eukaryota > Metazoa > Arthropoda > Insecta > Siphonaptera > Pulicidae > Ctenocephalides > Ctenocephalides felis. Next base: position 12,878,194 of record NW_020537324.1, on the reverse strand, counting down.
AATGGTAATGTAATAAAACTAAAGCTAGCACCACATTAAAACCCTAAGTACATTTATGCCTGGAATAAAAGATATTAAATATAAATTCTCATGTTATGAAGAAAACCAGTAATAATATCAGTTGTGAGCATATGCAGTAAAGTACCTTACTCAAATAATTATTATTTCATCATAGTGTAATAAACATTTTGCAAAATATCACAGAAAGTGTGTTCACTCTATTATAACTGGAAAAAAAGTTCACCTGCTGTATTAAATTATCTTCCGATATCTTTGCTGCTGCAAAATTGGATCCTGCATCGACAAAAGTGGGTAAACTACCAGTTGTTAGAGCTTTTAATCTTTGCATGGTAGTAGTTGGAGGATCAGCTATAAATTCCATGAGTCGAGCATTTTTAGGATGCTTTCTTAATAACTCATCAATAACCGGTAATTTATTTTGATAGGCTAATGGGTTCTGTAATCCTGGGGTATATTGAACAAATTCATATTTTAAAGCATCTATTATCACTAATATCACTTTTGAAGACTTTGGTAAGCAAGTTTCTGTAGAAGTATTCACATTTTTGAAAAGACTTTGCAATTTATTATTCAACGTGCACGTTTCGTATGAATCACAAGGGAGTTGTTCTATATTTGAACATTGCGAAAAAGTGTCTTGACTGATTTTCATTAAAAGAAAACCTCTGGTAAAGGTGAACACAGCGGCTAACAATAAATACGATATCCATATTAGAAATAATAAATACTTGGATTCTTTATTCATTACAAGTCTTAAAACCTAATTCAATTATAATTAAATATATAATTGAAAATATATTCAGTCTTTAACATTATACAAATTAAGAATTAATTGAATCGAAGAGGTAATGTGTATAACCTGACAGAATCTTACTTGACAGTACACTGGTTTGGTTTTTGGTTTCTGTCAGTTAGAAAAATCAAATGCTGATAATTAGAACATAATTGCTGATAAGAGCAATTTGATTTAATTTCTTATTTGTCTATTTCGAAACTAAGCACACATTCATGCATTTATCTAATTTATCTAATCTATATTAAATATGTAAATATTACATGATTAAACTTATGTTATGCTCCAGATATAACAATTTTGTTGTTAAAATTGAAATTTGAGGGGTAACAAAACTATACATTTTTCATTCATTCAAATACTATCCCCAATCACACAAAAATCAATATTTTCAAAATCTCTATGGTTTCTATAATTTCAATTTAAATATTATTTTCTAGTCCCAAATTTACACTGGGTCCCTCAGATAGGCTCAAATTCTTTAATCCTTGCAAAATTGGCTTTTTGAATAAATTTCTATTTTGTTACTCATATATATAGTAAATTACTTCTTTAATATTAAAATGTACACCAAATACTTTTCTTTTCACCAAGAAAAAATGAAATAATACTTTTTCTAAGCTGAAGGTGTTTCCCTTAACATAAATATTTCAATTTTGAAATTTTTATACAACCCTGTTTTTATTTGCAAATTCACCTTGCAATGATCTTTTTTTCAGTCCTATATGTTTGGTGACATTATACTGTTGTCATTTTATATATGTACATCAATTAAGTTATTAAATTTGAATGTACGCAATTACTAATAACTTTCATCATTTATTTTCTATTTACTTCCAAACAGAATCCATTCCAATTAGATCTGGTCACTTCAGTCCAGCTTTTTTCCACCAGCATGGGCTTCGAGCAGATATCATTACCTGAAAAAGGATCTGTGGAAGATAATTTAATGGGTTTGGTTTTAAAAAATCCAAATTTACGTTTACTGGTAAATAATAAAACTGTTATCCGGGCTGATCATGGGAGTCTTAACAAAGTTAAAATCATATCCGGAGGAGGTATTTAAATATCCTTAAATCTGTTTATATAATGTGCATAAACAGCTGTACATTTTAGGAAGTGGCCATGAGCCAGCTATGTCTGGTTTTGTGGGAGCTGGTTTTTTAACAGCATCTGTTTCTGGAGAAATATTTGCCGCTCCTTCAAGTTCTGATATTTTTCAAACTATACTCGAACTGGGTATTTAAACTACACAAGCCTTGTCCTAATTATTATTATTACAATTTTAATTATTGTATTTTTTTTTTTAGGAAAAGACCATGAGCCAGGAATATTAATTATCATTCTCAACTACACTGGAGATAGGCTAAATTTTGGATTAGCAATTGAGCGTGCCAGATCTTATAATATAAATGTAGAAATGTGTATTGTAAATGATGATTGTGCAATAAAAAATTATATACCTTCAGTTGGTCGCAGGGGTTTAGCAGGTGCAGTTTTAATAAATAAAATTGCATGTGCATTAAGCGATAAAGGATGGTGCTTAAAAGATATTTCTTCATTCATTAATTGCATATTAGCAGAAAAAAGAATTAAAAGCATTGGAATATCCATAAACAAAGATAATGTTGAACTTGGAAAAGGAGTACATGGAGAACCAGGCTCAATGTTTCTGAAATTAGACAGTGAGGATTATAGGAGCATGGTTAATAAAATGCTTAATACTTTATTCGAAGATCTTCCCAAATCTTCCAAGCACTTTTTTATTTTAATAAATAATCTTGGAGGTCATACGGCCACTGAAATGTGTACTATAAGGAATGAAGTCATACTTCAACTCAAAGATGAATACAGAGACTACTTTAATAATGGGGTTGTAAGAATTTATTGTGGAACTTATTTGACTAGTTTAAATGTAAAAGGATTTTCTATAAGCATTCTATTAGGAGATGAATTGATTACAGAATGCATGGATCATTTGTGTGATACTGATGCATGGAAGGCTTCTTATATTAATTTAGAGAACTATTTATATGATGACATATTTATTAAAAATAAATATTCTATTGAAATAGAAAATATTGAACCGACGGGTCCAAAATTAAGCTCCAATGGATCTAAGGTGCAACTTCACTTGATGCTTTAAACGTGAATATTTATTTAAATCTTTTTACATGAACTTTTGATCTTTTTTTTGATACATTTCAGATGGTTCATCAAAGCTTATATTATATTTGTGAAGCCTTAGTATCATGTGAAAAACAATTGAATATTATAGATTCAGAAGCTGGAGATGGTGATACAGGTATACCTACACTACACTACACTAAATGAATGTCTCAATATTAATTGTTTATCTACCAAAATATTAATTAAAGTCAATAACAGGATCAACAATTGCTAGAGGTGCAGCTGAGATTTTAAAGCTTCTAGAAACTGAAGCACTAAATTTAAACTATCCTGAAATATTTCTGATTCAAATTAGCAAAGTTGCTGAAAAGTTTATGGGTGGAACATCAGGTGCCTTATACAGCATTTTCTTTCAAGCTGCTTCAATAGTATTCAAGTAAATGAAATTCTTTCACACTATTATATATATATATATATATATATATATATATATATATATATGTGTGTATATATATACATATATATGCAATATAAAATTAATTACCTTATAAAGAATCTACAAAGTTTTGAATAATTCTGCTTTTAGGCAATGTTTAGTAATTAACTTAGCTTCATGGACTACAGCGCTGAATAATGGAATCAAAGCCATCCAAAATCATGGCCATTCAAAAGTTGGTGAAAGAACTATGTTAGATCCTCTGCATGCTGTCCTGAATGCTTTAAATAATTCCATCCCTCGTACAGAACCTGAGGTGCTTATTTAATGTTGAAAATTAGGATTATTAATTATTTTTTTAATGATATATTGTAATCAGTAATACTATGCAATGTTTTAGTAAAGTTGTCCTCATAACATACAATGATTTCAGTTCAGGGCGTTAGAACAAGCAACAGAAGCTGCTGAGCAAGCTGCACTTTTAACAGTTAATATGCCACCACAAGCCGGTAGAGCAGTTTATTCAAGAAAGTCTGTGAATACACAATATCCTGATGCTGGTGCTCATGCTGTTGGAATATGGATGAGAGCTTTATGTGAAGCTGTAAGAACTTTCACAATGTAATTATTATAATAATGTATGTATCTATATTATATTTTAGTTAACTTTATATACATCTAGAACTTGTATGTAATGATTATTGGATTTAAATAAATGATCAAACTTTCATAATAGAAATGCCATAATCAATATGAAAAGAAAAAAATACTAAAATTGAAAAATTAATCTTTACTGTAGAAAATTTAATACAAAATGGTTAGTAAAACATTAATAAAACAGTTATAAATAATTAAATAAGGAATAAAATATCATCAGCCAACATAACTTGATTTTCATTTGTCATAATATCAACAGCTTGTTTAATTTCACTCTTGGAATACTTCTCTGTTACTTCATTATTTACATGCTCCTCGACTTTAACCATTGACAAAGACTGTGTACGCTCTTTTCTGAATAATTGTTGCAGAATTGATTTGAATTGCTGCAGTCTTGCAGGAGATAACTCAACATGGGGTTCACTGTCTGTCGAAATGGCAGCTGTATTTTGAGAAGTTGATGGTGCATCTGAAACTGGTCGAGTCTGCCTTGTAGCTCTTCGTGTTAAGTCACCTTCATCAGGAGTATCTACCATTTCTTCATCAGATTCATATTCATAAGGATCATGGCCTTCTTCTCCTGGTGGTCTCCTCTGGTAACAGAAAAAAATCCATCATCAATTTTAATATTTTTATATAATGATTTTTTTTTATAATTATGTAATATAAAATTGCTTCTTACCAAAACTCTGGTTCTTTTTGGTCTACTTTGACTTTGTGTTTGGCTTGAATCTGAATCTTCACCACTATCTCGTCTTCGCTTTTTCTTTTCTTTCTCCAAAACCTGTAAAATTCACAGAACCACGGTTGTTTTTTGTATTACAAACAAATTATTGTAGAAAATTTGTGATATATTTAATTACCTTTTTAAAGTATGCGTATTGCACAAGTTCAATTGCAGCTTGGGCATCAACTTCAGTAACTAATTTAGACAATCTAGCTTTTGCATGTGCTGTGGACAACCGAATTAATGTTTCTAATGTACGCACAGTAACTGGTTGTGTCTGAAAAATTATGAATTTAAATTTATTTACAAACAAATGAATGGTTTCTTATAAATCTGTTGGATGAGATACACACTCGTGCAACATCAGATTCCATACTATCTTGAGATCGTAGCTTAGAGTATTCATCAGAAATTAGTTCTGAAGCTTCTTCAGTTAGTTTTGGCTTCATACACTTTGCAATATGTATATATTTTCTCATAAATGCTACTGATAATATTTGATCCGTTCGGCTTCTGCTCTTTCCATGTAATAAAGCATCATATTTTTCATACATCGGAGTTTCACCAGCCTGTAAATTATTATTTATTTGGTACAGTGATCTAAACAAATGGTAAAACAAAGATGTAACTTACTTGAGAAGGGTCATGATCTGGATCCTGAGTAGACAACATGTCGACAGAGGAACCCATTGGCAAAACAGAGCCATCTTGCTCTCCAGGATTTCTAGAAAAACATTTTATTTGAGATTTATATTTAAACTAAATTCATTATTAAGGTGTTAAATTGAACTTAAAGATACCTATATCTGTGCATTCTAACAACATGATCAGATATCATGTGATCAGTTTCAGCATCAGCAATATCTAGTAAAACAAACAGTATATCAAAACGAGACAACAGTGAATCTTGTAGGCCAATATTTTCCATGGGTGTTTTATATTGATCATACTGAAATAACAAACAAATTAGTAAACCAAATTTTAGTCATAAACAATATAAATGATATTCAATTCAATCTTACTCGTCCATAAACAGGATTTGCAGCTGCAAGTACAGAACAACGAGCATTTAAGCTAGCATGTATTCCTGCTTTGGCAATTGTAACTTTTCCTTGTTCCATAACCTGCATAAAAATTATAAATAACATTTGTTTTGAATAGACATTGCATCTGTAAATTAACTCATGAACAAATGTGTCTTTTAGGTTATCATTGTTATTAATAATTACCTCATGAATAGCTGTTCGATCAATATCACTCATTTTATCAAATTCATCAATACAGACAACTCCTCTATCAGCTAACACCATGGCACCAGCTTCAAGTCTTCTTTCACCAGTTTCTTGATCAGTGGTAACAGCCGCTGTTAGACCCACACCAGATGATCCTATATGAAATATAAGCATATTATGAAGATTACCAAGTCTAATTACTTTTTTTTATTTTATATGTAATACAAATAAAATGTACCTCTTCCAGTAGTGGGAATTGCTCTAGGTGCTGTACACAAAACATATCTTAACAATTGAGATTTAGCTACACTTGGATCTCCAATTAACAAAATATTAATATCCCTGAAAATTATAAACACAATATAAATTATAAAGTAAAACAATAACAATAAACAAAAACTTATATTTACCCTCTAAGCCTTGTTCCATTAGGCAGCAACTTTTCAACACCGCCAAGCAATAAACATAAAATGGCTTTTTTAACATAGTGGTGTCCATGTATACTTGGAGCCAAAGATTTAGATAATAATGCAAAAACATCTGTTTTACTTTTTGCAAGTTTTTTACACAGCGCAACATCTTCACGAGATATAGAAAGGTTCTGATCTTTGTTCAATTGTGATACATTATTGGCTATCAAAATTGTCCTAACAAAATTACAATATGATAATTCAGAAAGCAATGCTATCATTTGATGTAAGTGAAAATTTATTTTCTTACCTAAATGTGCCAGAAGTATATCCTGCTTGCTTTCCTGGAAGACACCGGTAATTTCCTACAATCTGAACTCTATCTCCAGGTTTACACCGATCTACTAAGTCATCATCACAGACTACATCAACAGAACGTGGCAATTGACCTGCAGGAGCCTTCTCAGGCATTTCTTGAATTGTTAATGTTTGATGATCTTTATATACTGATAATCCATACTCTGTTTCTAACAAATTGCCATCTTCATCCTAAGGCAATTTAATAAAATATTAGTCTTATTTCTTTTAATATTTTATATTAAAAATATATTTACAATTAAATATTTATATGAAAAATGAAATCACCTTTGTAGGGTAAACAGAGCTTGATGGAAATGCATCAAATGATGTTAAGTCTGTATATTTGCGCTCAATAACTTTTTTGGTTGCATCACAATAATGCACACTTCTAACTATTTTTGGCCTGATCAATGAAAACTTTAGTAACAATTCCTTCCACACAAACAAGATTTCCAAGATATCTATAGTCAAAAATATTGAACTCATTATTATAAATATTTATACAGAGGTATTATATTCTATTCCATAATACACTTTTGGATTATTATCAAAATGATAATAATGTAATATATATTTATATATATACAACAAACATCATTTGAATAAACAAGGTGAAAAATTACCTAGATTGTTAACGATCTAGGGTAACATGTTTATTTCCAAAACTTCCTTCAAAGGCAATAAAAAAATCTTCATGTTCCTTTGCATATGTTGGATCAACAGATCCAATGTATTCTTTCAATGCTCTCTGGAAAGCCAATTGCTCCTCGAGGCATTGTTCAACAATGAAGTAGCACGAACTGGATTCTTCGTCTCAAATCATTTATTTACTATTAGGCGAACTAATTTCTGATATCAAATTTTTCACTTGTTGCATATAAATTCCTTGTCTTCCTAAAATTGAGCAATAGAATAAATGTAAACAAGGGCATAACTGAATTATTGAATTTTCTGTACACACTCATCATCGAGAAAATCCAAATATTCCCTTTGCAAATCACGCAATCTTTGATCAAATCTGCATTTTCCATTTATAAATTAATTTCGAATAAACTATAATTATATTATATAAAAACTTAACAAACAATAGCTCGATTTCAACTGATCCAAGCACAGTGTTGCCAGGTCCGCCATAGAGAAAACTGTAGATTACGCAGAAAAAAACTGTAGAAAACTGCAAATGTCATATTGAAAAAACTGTAGATCTACAGTTTATATTTTTTTATTAAATGATGGTAATAAATATAATATTTTTGAGAATATAATTAAAAACTAGCAGAATCATGTTATTAGCATAGTTTTATAAATATTAACATAAATAAAATAAATAAATATGCATTTTCTTAACATATATAAATAAGCATAATTGTATAAGAGTATTAACAGTCAAAAAGATATATGATAATATAAATAAATATGCATTTTCATAACATTGAATGTATAAGAGTATAAAGAGTTCATAAAGTTATATAATTGACATAAATTAGAAATTGTAAAACTTTAGAAAAATAATATTCTTGTAAGATTCATTTTTAACTTTCCGATATCTCATTTTCAATGTCAATGTCTTCTTGGTGTTCCGCTTCATCTTTATTTTGAAATTATACATCTTCTGAATTAAACTTACTCAAGTGATCGCTTTTCACACTGAATTCATAACAATTTTCAATTTCTGACTTTGTGTGTAAAGTGCCTTTAATAGTCGTAGTTGATAACTTGTTTCTTAGCTTTGTTTTCATTATATTTATGCTTGAAAACAAGCGTTCACCGTTGCTGTACTGTGCGGCAAACACAGAAGTTTCTTGTTAAAATTGATAATAATGGAAACATCCCTGAGCCATCGCCTTTTTTTAATTTGATACATGTCTCCAAATTGCTCTGTACTGGGCGTCTCAGTCTCATCAAATCAAAATTCGTATTTTCTGAGAGTCCTCCATTCTATATCTACTTCCGTTATATTATTTGGAAAATATTTGGAAAATAATATAACATTTCCGAAATTGATGTAAAATTTTGTCTCAAATCAGTATTTAAAATCACTTGTGGATTAACATCTGTAAAATTTTAGTGCTTGCCGTTCTTTATCGTGGAAAGGAAATCTCTGTTTTATTTGGATTGCTGCATCAATGTAAAAACTCCTTACATTTTGTGTAAAAATTCAGCAATCGATCATTGTCCAATCCTTCAGACTCCCTTTTCACCCGAATTATATTTGAATCATTCCTCCAACATAAATTCTAACAAAGGCAAATGCATTCGCAAATCGTTTATATCCACATTTAATATTTTTGTTGTTTGGCATTTGTAATTATTTTTACCATATTCAATTCATCTTTTGAACATTCAAAAATTTTTGGTTGAATAAAGCATTCCAAAATTGTCGCATATGCTGTAAATATCTGATCATATAAAATGTACAATTTTGGTTTTTCTGCCTGCATTTCTTTATTCAAATTCACGAATATTGGTAAAGAAAAATCGAAGGAATTCCAAATATAATTCGGTTGTCGGTTCCATGGCTTTTGCCAATATACTTTGTGCAGAAAGAAGACGATCCGTAAAGACAGCAGATTGAAAATATAATTTTATCGCTGGAAGTTGTTCCAACAATCGCTTCACAACATCGTTTAATGATAACCATCTGGTTTGTGCAGGGTGTAATATTTTATGCGGTTTAATATTTGTAAATGCTTGAAAAGTTTTAAAATCACCAATACGTTAGGAGAATTTTGAATGTGATTGAAAACTTCACGGCAAAAATCTTCAGACCCCTCGGTAATTTTTCACATGCGTGGGATGCACAAAGCGCAAATGAATGGCATATACACTCATTGTGAAAAGATTTGGAATATCATTCTTCAAATAAGTGACCAATGAGTTATTCGCCCCCAAACATGACATTAGCACCATCAGACGCAAATCCTAATAAATTTTTTTATATGGAATTTCTTTCTCCTCAAAAATATTCAACAATTTGTATGCAAAGCTTTTGCTGATCGTCGGTGATTGCAATCAAAGTTAGAAAATTTATCTTCTACTTCATAATTTGCATTGACTATCCTGGCTATTAAAGCCAAATGCTTGATGGCCGACTTATCAGTGCTCTCATCAACCAGCAATGCAAATTCATTTTCTCTTAATTTTTTTATTAAGTTTTCTTCAGAGGTTTTCCTGTCACATTTACTATGACAGATCTTGCTTTTGTTCGGCTCATAGATAAATGTTCTGCAATTTTTGATCCGGACACACCGATTTTACTAAATTGGTCAGATGTGAAGCAACATTAAATCCAAGATTATGTTCTGCAATAAAAACATGTAATTTAATTTCGCCGGTTTTTGCCATTGCTTTGGTTCCATTGATTTGATGATGATGCAAATAAGACGTAAGCTTCGGTTGATTTTGTATTTTTTTACTGTTTTCTAGATGTTTGACGAATTTTTGTGTCGCGTTAATTCTTGAATTCCGCATTTACGATCACAGTCGCATGCAGAGCAGTAAAAATAGTGTTCCCTTTTTTACTTTTTGCAAGCCATCCACTAAAGTTGTCAGTGAGCCAAGAGTCAATAAAATTTTGCTCGTATCTCACTACTTCCTCTTCCTTCGGGGGATTTGTCAACATCTGAACACATTATCACTACTAGAACTATGCATTTCTTAACTATTTGAACTCACACTATAACTTATTCAACTTATAACAAACTTAAACGTATTCAACTATAACAAACTTAAAATTATGTCAACTTATAACAAAGTTAACTTTTTAACTTATAACAAAATTCAACTTATTTAACTTATACCGAAAACACTAGTAACACTCTGCGTAATATATATATATATAAAAATACACTATATAAATTTCAAAATGTAGATAAAAGACAAATCATTAAACACTTCCAAACTGATTTTGCTTCATATATCTCCAAACTTAAACTTTTAACCACTTAACGGCCACACTCGAACACTGCTCGCGCCTAGATGTCGTATCCTAGCGGGCAACCCGAGCGCTGCTCGCCAAAGTTAATGTTTATATTTTATGCGATAAAAGACTTACGATGGCCCGTTCTTGGGATATGTTTAGTTTA
>NW_020537324.1:12846756-12866343 GCF_003426905.1 Ctenocephalides felis | reverse complement strand
TTTTTATACAACCCTGTTTTTATTTGCAAATTCACCTGCAATGATCATTTTTTTTAGTCCTATATGTTTGTTGACCATTATAATGTAGTTATTTTACATATGTACATCAATTAAATTTATTAAATTTGAATTTTTCATCCTTCATCATTTTATTTTCTAGTTACTTCCAAATAGGTTCCATTCCAATTAGATCTGGTCACTTCAGTCCAGCTTTTTTCCACCAGCATGGGCTTCGAGCAGATATCATTACCTGAAAAAGGATCTGTGGAAGATAATTTAATGGGTTTGGTTTTAAAAAATCCAAATTTACGTCTACTGGTAAATAATAAAACTGTTATCCGGGCTGATCATGGGAGTCTTAAACAAAGTTAAAATATATCCGGGGAGGTATTTAAATATCCTTAAATCTGTTTATATAATGTGCATAAACAGCTGTACATTTTAGGAAGTGGCCATGAGCCAGCTATGTCTGGTTTTGTGGGAGCTGGTTTTTTTAACAGCATCTGTTTCTGGAGAAATATTTGCCGCTCCTTCAAGTTCTGATATTTTTCAAACTATACTCGAACTGGGTATTTAAACTACACAAGCCTTGTCCTAATTATTATTATTACAATTTTAATTATTGTATTTTTTTTTTTAGGAAAAGACCATGAGCCAGGAATATTAATTATCATTCTCAACTACACTGGAGATAGCCTAAATTTTGGATTAGCAATTGAGCGTGCCAGATCTTATAATATAAATGTAGAAATGTGTATTGTAAATGATGATTGTGCAATAAAAAATTATATACCTTCAGTTGGTCGCAGGGGTTTAGCAGGTGCAGTTTTAATAAATAAAATTGCATGTGCATTAAGCGATAAAGGATGGTGCTTAAAAGATATTTCTTCATTCATTAATTGCATATTAGCAGAAAAAAGAATTAAAAGCATTGGAATATCCATAAACAAAGATAATGTTGAACTTGGAAAAGGAGTACATGGAGAACCAGGCTCAATGTTTCTGAAATTAGACAGTGAGGATTATAGGAGCATGGTTAATAAAATGCTTAATACTTTATTCGAAGATCTTCCCAAATCTTCCAAGCACTTTTTTATTTTAATAAATAATCTTGGAGGTCATACGGCCACTGAAATGTGTACTATAAGGAATGAAGTCATACTTCAACTCAAAGATGAATACAGAGACTACTTTAATAATGGGGTTGTAAGAATTTATTGTGGAACTTATTTGACTAGTTTAAATGTAAAGGATTTTCTATAAGCATTCTATTAGGAGATGAATTGATTACAGAATGCATGGATCATTTGTGTGATACTGATGCATGGAGGCTTCTTATATTAATTTAGAGAACTATTTATATGATGACATATTTATTAAAAATAAATATTCTATTGAAATAGAAAATATTGAACCGACGGGTCCAAAATTAAGCTCCAATGGATCTAAGGTGGCAACTTCACTTGATGCTTTAAACGTGAATATTTATTTAAATCTTTTTACATGAACTTTTGATCTTTTTTTTGATACATTTCAGATGGTTCATCAAAGCTTATATTATTTTGTGAAGCCTTAGTATCATGTGAAAAACAATTGAATATTATAGATTCAGAAGCTGAGATGGTGATACAGGTATACAATATGAATACTCAATCATTAATTGTTTATCTACCAAAATATTAATTAAAGTCAATAACAGGGTCAACAATTGCTAGAGGTGCAGCTGAGATTTTAAAGCTTCTAGAAACTGAAGCACTAAATTTAAACTATCCTGAAATATTTCTGATTCAAATTAGCAAAATTGCTGAAAAGTTTATGGGTGGAACTTCAGGTGCTTTATACAGCATTTTCTTTCAAGCTGCTTCAATAGTATTCAAGTAAATGAAATTCTTTCACACTATTATATATATATATATATATATATATATATATATATATATACATATATATGCATATAAAATTAATTACCTTATAAAGAATCTACAAAATGTTTGAATAATTCTGCTTTTAGGCAATGTTTAGTAATTAACTTAGCTTCATGGACTACAGCGCTGAATAATGGAATCAAAAGCAAAGCCATCCAAATCATGGCCATTCAAAAGTTGGTGAAAGAACTATGTTAGATCCTCTGCATGCTGTCCTGAATGCTTTAAATAATTCCATCCCTCGTACAGAACCTGAGGTGCTTATTTAATGTTGAAAATTAGGATTATTAATTATTTTTTTAATGATATATTGTAATCAGTAATACTATGCATGTTTTAGTAAAGTTGTCCTCATAGCATACAATGATTTCAGTTCAGGGCTTTAGAACAAGCAACAGAAGCTGCTGAACAAGCTGCACTTTTAACAGTTAATATGCCACACAAGCCGGTAGAGCAGTTTATTCAAGAAAGTCTGTGAATACACAATATCCTGATGCTGGTGCTCATGCTGTTGGAATATGGATGAGAGCTTTATGTGAAGCTGTAAGAACTTTCACAATGTAATTAATAATTAATGTATCTATATTCATATTTTAGTTAACTTTATATACATCTAGAACTTGTATGTAATGATTATTGGATTTAAATAAATGATCAACTTTCATAATAGAAATGCCATAATCAATATGAAAAGAAAAAATACTAAAATTGAAAAATTAATCTTTACTGTAGAAAATTTAATACAAAATGGTTAGTAAAACATTAATAAAACAGTTATAAATAATTAAATAAGGAATAAAATATCATCAGCCAACATAACTTGATTTTCATTTGTCATAATATCAACAGCTTGTTTAATTTCACTCTTGGAATACTTCTCTGTTACTTCATTATTTACATGCTCCTCGACTTTAACCATTGACAAAGACTGTGTACGCTCCTTTCTGAATAATTGTTGCAGAATTGATTTGAATTGCTGCAATCTTGCAGAAGATAACTCAACATGGGGTTCACTGTCTGTTGAAATGGCAGCTGTATTTTGAGAAGTTGATGGGGCATCTGAAACTGGTCGAGACTGCCTTGTAGCTCTTCGTGTTAAGTCACCTTCATCAGGAGTATCTACCATTTCTTCATCAGATTCATATTCATAAGGATCATGGCCTTCTTCTCCTGGTGGTCTCCTCTGGTAACAGAAAAAAAATGCATTATCAATTTTAATATTTTTATATAATGATTGTTTTTATAATTATGTAATATAAATTGCTTCTTACCGAAACTCTGGTTCTTTTTGGTCTACTTTGACTTTGTGTTTGGCTTGAATCTGAATCTTCACCACTATCTCGTCTTCGCTTTTTCTTTTCTTTCTCCAAAACCTGTAAAATGCACAGAACCACGGTTATTTTTTGTATTACAAACAAATTATAGTAGAAAATTTGTGATATATTTAATTACCTTTTTGAAGTATGCATATTGCACAAGTTCAATTGCAGCTTGGGCATCAACTTCAGTAACTAATTTAGACAATCTAGCTTTTGCATGTGCTGTGGACAACCGAATTAATGTTTCTAATGTACGCACAGTAACTGGTTGTGTCTGAAAAATTATGAATTTAAATTTATTTACAAACAAATGAATGGTTTCTTATAAATCTGTTGGATGAGATACACACTCGTGCAACATCAACTGATTCCATACTATCTTGAGATCGTAGCTTAGAGTATTCATCAGAAATTAGTTCTGAAGCTTCTTCAGTTAGTTTTGGCTTCATACACTTTGCAATATGTATATATTTTCTCATAAATGCTACTGATAATATTTGATCTCCGTTCGGCTTCTCTGCTCTTTCCATGTAATAAAGCATCATATTTTTCATACATCGGAGTTTCCACCCCTGTAAATTATTATTTATTTGGTACAGTGATCTAAACAAATGGTAAAACAAAGATGTAACTTACTTGAGAAGGGTCATGATCTGGATCCTGAGTAGACAACATGTCGACAGAGGAACCCATTGGCAAAACAGAGCCATCTTGCTCTCCAGGATTTCTAGAAAATTTTATTTGAGATTTATATTTAAACTAAATTCATTATTAAGGTGTTAAATTGAACTTAAAGATACCTATATCTGTGCATTCTAACAACATGATCAGATATCATGTGATCAGTTTCTCAGCATCAGCAATATCTAGTAAAACAAACAGTATATCAAAACGAGACAACAGTGAATCTTGTAGGCCAATATTTTCCATGGGTGTTTTATATTGATCATACTGAATAACAACAAATTAGTAAACCAAATTTTAGTCAAAAAAAACATATAAATGATATTCAATTCAATCTTACTCGTCCATAAACAGGATTTGCAGCTGCAAGTACAGAACAACGAGCATTTAAGCTAGCATGTATTCCTGCTTTGGCAATTGTAACTTTTCCTTGTTCCATAACCTGCATAAAAATTATAAATAACATTTGTTTTGAATAGACATTGCATCTGTAAATTAACTCATGAACAAATGTGTCTTTTAGATTATCATTGTTATTAATAATTACCTCATGAATAGCTGTTCGATCAATATCACTCATTTTATCAAATTCATCAATACAGACAACTCCTCTATCAGCTAACACCATGGCACCAGCTTCAAGTCTTCTTTCACCAGTTTCTTGATCAGTGGTAACAGCCGCTGTTAGACCCACACCAGATGATCCTATATGAAATATAAGCATATTATGAAGATTACCAAGTCTAATTACTTTTTTTTTATTTTATATGTAATACAAATAAAATGTACCTCTTCCAGTAGTGGGAATTGCTCTAGGTGCTGTACACAAACATATCTTAACAATTGAGATTTAGCTACACTTGGATCTCCAATTAACAAAATATTAATATCCTGAAAATTATAAACACAATATAATTATAAAGTAAAACAATAACAATAAACAAAAACTTATATTTACCCTCTAAGCCTTGTTCCATTAGGCAGCAACTTTTCAACACCGCCAAGCAATAAACATAAAATGGCTTTTTTAACATAGTGGTGTCCATGTATACTTGGAGCCAAAGATTTAGATAATAATGCAAAAACATCTGTTTTACTTTTTGCAAGTTTTTTACACAGCGCAACATCTTCACGAGATATAGAAAGGTTCTGATCTTTGTTCAATTGTGATACATTATTGGCTATCAAAATTGTCCTAAAAATTAAAAAATCAATAAACAATATTATTTTAGTGTAGATAGCTTGGAAATTAAATATCTTCTAATTTTGTTTATTAAACTAAAAAGAGACAACACATAATAAATTGATAATAATGAATGTGAAAATTTATTTTCTTACCTAAATGTGCCAGAAGTATATCCTGCTTGCTTTCCTGGAAGACACCGGTAATTTCCTACAATCTGAACTCTATCTCCAGGTTTACACCGATCTACTAAGTCATCATCACAGACTACATCAACAGAACGTGGCAATTGACCTGCAGGAGCCTTCTCAGGCATTTCTTGAATTGTTAATGTTTGATGATCTTTATATACTGATAATCCATACTCTGTTTCTAACAAATTGCCATCTTCATCCTAAGGCAATTTAATACAAATATTCAGTCTTATTTCTAGTTAATATTATAATCAAAAATATATTTACAAATTAAATATTTATATGAAAAATGAAATCACCTTTGTAGGGTAAACAGAGCTTGATGGAAATGCATCAAATGATGTTAAATCTGTATATTTGCGCTCAATAACTTTTTTGGTTGCATCACAATAATGCACACTTCTAACTATTTTTGGCCTGATCAATGAAACTTTAGTAACAATTCCTTCCACACAAACAAGATTTCCAAGATATCTGCAGTCAAAAATATTGAACTCATTATTATAATTATTTTATACATAAGGTATTATATTCTATTCCATAATACACTTTTGGATTATTATCAAAATATTAATGTAATGATATATATATATATATATATATATATATATACATATATATAGTAAACATCATAATTTAAATAAACAAAGTGAAATAACTTACCTAGATGTTAAAGATCTAGGTGTAACATGTTTATTTCCAAAACTTCCTTCAAAGGCAATAAAAAAATCTTCATGTTCCTTTGCATATGTCGGATCAACAGATCCAATGTATTCTTTCAATGCTCTCTGGAAAGCCAATTGCTCCTCGAAGGCATTGTTCAACAATGAAGTAGCACGAACTGGATTCTTTCGTCTCAAATCATTTATATTTACTATTAGGCGAACTAATTTATCTGATATCAAATTTTTCACTTGTTGCATATAAATTCCTTGGTCTTCCTAAAATTGAGCAATAGAACAAAATAGTAAACAAGGGCATAACTGAATTATTGAATTTTCAGTACATACTTCATCATCGAGAAAATCCAAATATTCCCTTTGCAAATCACGCAATCTTTGATCAACATCTGCATTTTCCATTATAAACTAATTTCGAATAAACTTAATTATATTATATTAAACTTAACAAACAATAGCTCGTTTTCAACTGATCCAAGCACGTCAAATACTTTTGGCGGGAAAATTATATGTATTGCCAGATGGGATTTTTTTTACTTCTGGCCTAATGAAAGAAAAACGTTTTTTTAGTCCAAAACATTGGACAGTGGCAACATTGGGAAAAAATCCATTTCATATATGAATTTAAAGGCGGCATATATTTGTAAATAAAAGTAGAATATACGTTGTTAACATATAGAAAATCTATTTACTGTTTCGTAAACAATTTTGCAAAACAAATTAATATATTATGAGAACCAATTATTGCTACATACTTGTGCCTAAATACATATTCACAAATAATATTTCTATCTTAAAAATTAAATATAATACAGTTCAAATATTCTTGTGTGGAAAAACTCATTATGAATCATTAATATTTTATTTACATATTACATGTTTCATTTCTCAGTATCTTTGTCCTTGACACTAAGCTTTGTCTCTACAAATTGGGTTAATTTTTCAAGTGCATTGTCTGCGTTACAGTCTTTATTATCTGTTGAAGGCTTTTTTGCAGGAATATTAGGCAGTTTTGATTCATCATCTGCTATTGCATCAATACCAGGTAAATCCGCAGTTAAAATATCTTGAAAATGTGATAAATTCCTTTTCATAGAATATGCATCTTCTCCATCGGCATAGTACTTAGGTTCAATCTCAACTACTTCAAACTGTAGCGCATTTGTATATAAATTTAAAGCAGCTCTATTGCTTTTTCTGACATGGAGTGATACATAATTTGCCTAAAAATAAATGAAAACTTACATTGCAATAAAGTATTTTATAAATTTAAACCAAATAAAATAGGAGGGAAAAGAAAGAATATGATACTACTGATCGTAGTATCATATATTACCTGAAAACATTCTACCATAGCCATTGATGCTTGATTCATAAGTTTTTGGGCAAGACCTAATCTACGATGAGATCTTTTAACAGCTAGTGAAGTAATATGTCCATGTTTCTCTTCTCCTTCCTCTTCCATTTTAGCCAAAACGTATCCTATAATCATATTGTGAATACATAAGTATATATTATATAGTTTTGTAACTATTGTAATAATGATGAAAGATCAGGACAACTTACCCACAATTTTTCCTTTGCCGTCTTCTGCTACATAACTCAGCTGTGGCCAAGATAATCCATGGAAAAAATAATATTTCATTTGGTAATTTTCAGGTAAGCATAACAAATTGCAATGCTGCATGTTCATTAAATCTTCAGGCTTGGCGCAACGTATATTCATTTTGCTACAAATAAAAAATTATATTTATTAAAATCAATCATTAAAATGCTAAACAATGTAAAAAAGTAATATATTATTTAGAGATATTTAAAGATAAATTTAAAAGCATAATTTATTAAGCATATTGAAATACTACCATTTTATTCAATTTTATACAATCGATTGAATGAGAAAAAATTCTTAAATAATATATAAGTATGTAGATTTAAAATTGTTGCATGTGGCTTATAATATCTTTACCTGGATATTAGTTGAAAATTTATAAACCTATATATCAATCCCTGCGAACTTTCTTGATTTTATTTCGGCTATTTTTAAGATCTACTACTGTAGAAGATTCTGACATGCCACCAAGTAATTCGCGTACAAATCTGAACCTGGATAAAAAGAGCTTCCAAACTATGTACCAGCCTGAAAGAAATTATGCATTATTAAAAAATTTGACTAAAAATAATAAGTTTATTCAAAAAATTAGCTAAGCCTAACTTTGTGATTGGATTTTTAGGTTATGTTAATAAATTTAATTTATATTATGAATTTAAGTAAAATATAATAATATATGATACAAATAGAAACATCTAATACACTGAAAAGTTATTTAAAATTCTTAAAACGAAGCTTTTAAATTATAAAAACAATTTAAACGCATGTTTAAGATATTTTTTTAATCAAGCATGACACTTACCTGCGGATACTAATATTAACACTATTAAGACTGAAGATATTATGGATACGCAGGCAAGAAGAAAATCCTTCATAATTAAAATGTTAAATTATACCTAGGGCAAGCTTTTATAACAGGCTATCAACAAAAGTCAAATAACATTTTTGATGTAAGCAAATTTAAATTACGAATGTCATGGAGCAAAGTTTGACTGTATATCAAAAGCTACAGTGCATTTCTACTTGATAATTTTGCCAAATGCCTCTTGGCACTTGCATATGGGAAAATACTAATTATGAAAAATTAAATTATTTTATTTGCATTTGCAGAGTCATCAGGTTCATTCTAAATTGAGGAATTACCTAGCTCATGTCACAGACCATAATATTAATTATTATTAATATAATATAAATCAATATAATATAATATAAAATAATATAATATAATATAAATTATTATTATATTAATTAATATAGGTGAAAAATGTTTAAATTTATTTATTTATATGGCAATACTTATGGTTTGCACTATAATTATTAATACAGTTTTCCAATATTTTTATATATTTGAAATTAAATTATAAGCATGTGGGTAAACTGTAATCACACTGCAATGTAGTGTGATTGGTATCTAATGATTTATACATTTAATATATGTATAATTTAAATATTCATTACATAGATAAATAAAAGAAAAGCACATAATATCTTATAAAAAATATATTTTTAATAAGAGATTTGTTGTATTCGTCAAAATATTTAGGCAATTTATTTAAAATTTCATATTTAAAAATATACTATGAAATTCTATTAATAATTAGCCTCAATATAACTATGAACATAGAAAATCAATTTTGACTTAAATAGGTATTCTCGAAATAAGTAAAATATTTATTTTGTAGATTATACTTCTGGGGTACAACTATATTATATTATAGTGATTACATATAATTTAGGTCTATTTATACATACATATATATATATATATATATATATATTCATTTAATCTTCGTCACATTCATCTTCATCCATAAGATGACTTAGTTTCAATTCCTTTTTATTAGATTTTGTATGCGTTTGTTTCTGTAAGACTGTTTTCTTCTTTATAGATTGACCAACAACATATTCAGGCATAACTACTTTCATATTTTTGAATGATTTTGTGTCACTATCATTATCCATAGTATCTAATTTAACTTTTACTGAAGAATTGTATTTAGGACCTACGTCTCTTGAAATATTTTTCATATTGTTTTGATCACGTCTATCTTCTAATTCCTTTAAAAATGTAAAAGCTGCTGATGCATTACTAGATTCTGACATGTCAGTAGATGAAATGTTTTCTAAGCTATATTTGGTCCATTTGTGGGGGTTCTTGAGAAAATCAGGTCTGTTGTTTGGATGCAAACGCTTAGGTTTAGGTGCTTCAGGTCTTTTAAAAATACTTTCTTTTCCTCTAAATTTTTTTGTAGATACGCTTTTGTTTTGTAAATCTTGGGGTTCGTCACATATTGAATCAATTTGTGCTTGTTGTCGGTTTATATTCATATTTCTTTCTACTTCATTTAAGTGTTGAAAAAGTGCATTTTGTTTGCTGATAAAGTTGTTGTTTCCACCAACAACAGAAAACTGTCCTGGTGTGTATGTCATGTTGGATTTCTATTTCAAAGTATTATTATCTGTTAACACAATTTATTATTTAATACTTTTACTTGCATCGCCTTCGATTAAAATTTAGTTTGAAATTCTATTCTAGTCTAGCTGTCAGTTGTATTGTGTTGGTAGCGCAACATGTGTGAACAATGTCATGGAAGAAGTAATTAGATATGGCCGATAACTGTTAATTTGAAAATGTGTTGAATTAAATAAAATATTTTGTAAAAATAATATATTAGATACACACATTAAAAAGCTGTTAAAAACTCTTTACAAATCAGTTTGCAAGGAAGAAAAAGGAAAGTATTTGTTTAATTATATTTGTATACGTAGCCCTATCGAGGCACAATGCGCTCCAGGAGTATTTATACTATCATTGATAAACAAATTATAGTTTATATTATATATTATAATAAGTGTAAATTTACAAAAATGAGTGTACAAATACAGTATTACGTGTGAATCTACTATAACGTGTTTAAATATATTACAATTAGAATAAATCTACTAACACATACTAAGAGGGCGTCCATTAATCACGTGAGGTTTACCACGTGATTAATGTATTAATTTATTAACTGATTTTTTTTAAATCAATTATTTAAAAAAATACCACGTATTGTCAAGGGGGAAGGAAAGTCCAAAAATCCTTAAAAAGTCGCTCACGTGATTAATGGGCGCCCTTTAATAAGTGTAAATCTACGAAAATGAGTGTAAACTTAATAGAGTAAAATCTGCGAAAATGAGCATAAATCTACTAAAATGAGCTTAAATATACTATACAGAGTGTATTTCTACTACATTAAGAGTAAATCTACGAGAACGATTGTAAATCTACTTTACTGAGTTATAAAATATATGTACTATACAATACGATCTGTGTAAATCTACCATAAGGATCGTAAACTCACGTGTGTGAGTGTAAATTTACTTAAAAAGTAAAAAGAATGTACTACAATTAGTGTAAAAATACTACAATAAATGTAAACTGAGTGTGAATTTACTATAATGAAAATTACTACAATGATTGTACATCACGTGTATCGTGTATAAGGGTTAATTTACTGGAATGTAAACGCTCATTACTAGAATTTAAATTTACTAACATGTTGATAAATAGTATAAATTTAAGTTGACATCTAACATACTACTGAATCAAAAACCAAAAACAAAAATAAACAAATTTTTACAAAAATTTTTAGTGACGTGTCTGATAGGCTTTATTAAAAATGCAAAATAATCGTTAATTAAATGGCTCGAGGTCGAGTTTTAATGAAGATATGAAGATCACACCAGCAGACAACAACAAATCAAATAAAGCATCAAAATGTGCAAAAAAGTGACGAATTGTTCAAAGAACGTAAATCGAGATAGTACGTTGGAAACAAAGAATAATTCAGTTCTTCCAAAAACTAGAAAACCTCTGAATTCCCAAATTTTAAATACTCAAACCCAAACGGATTTCAGTTCGCAAGATAGCATTCAGGAAAATGCTGGTGAGTTTATATCTCTTGAAGGAGTTCCATGCGTCGAGTTTCGGCAATACGATAATAATTTAATTCAAAATAATGACTTATATCCACATACAGAAGATGAGAAAATCGATCCAAACGACATTTATATAAACGGATTAAAAGAATCATATTCCGAATGCTCCATCGAATTTGATAAACTTTCAAGTGACGCAAGTGACCATCAGTTCGATTACGATTACCAACATCCTACAGAACACTATATAAGAGCATACGATCTCAGAAATTCTCCATGTAATAATTTTGATCTTCGTACAATTGACGAAGCTATTAGAAGAAACACAATAAATTTACGAGCTATAGAAAAGGATAATGAATTATACGATTTACTAGAACAGGCAAGTAAAATCCACTAAGAAGTGAAAAATGTCCTAGAACAGTTGAAAAGGAAAATGTACCAGCAAAGAAAACAAACCCAACCAAAACAAAATTAAATCAAGCGATTCCTAGACCAAAAACACCCATATCTTCTCCAAAATTAACTGGTAAACCTTCCATGATACCAAAATTTGAAGTTAAAACTTACGTATCAAGCGTTTCGTACGAAAATGTAACAGAAATTAAAAAACAGCATAAGCATAAGAACAATATCCCAACAACAAAAACTCTTAATAGCAATAAAAATTTCAACAAAACCCGTACTAGAGAAGCAGATGATCATAGAAGGAAGAAGTAAGTTTTTAATCAGTTTCTTAATGTTTTTGTAGATATAAGTTGAAATGTAGTTTGCTCGAATACTTTCTTTTAAAAACTAACTTACTTTTATCCTTCATTTCAAATTAATGATGTGAGAGTGTAATTTTTTAATTTTTTTTATTTATATGTTATTTATTTTATAGACAAGAACACGAGCGTCTTATGCAAGAAATTAAAATCCGACAAGAAGAAAAGCGCCGAATTTCGGAAGAAATTCAACGAAAAATGGAACAAAAACAGTTATTGGAGAAGAAAATGGAAACAAAACGCATTAGTGTCCAAACAAAAGATATAAAACGAAATGTAAAGGTTACAAAGTCCTCAATATTTTAATTGACATTCTTCCAAGGATTTTATCTCAACAATAATATAAAATAAATTATAGACTCGATCTGATCAGCTACGAACAATTCCGGCAAGTGGCGACTGCAGAGAGAAACGCAGTGTATCGGTATGTCAACGACTTAAAAAATCTGTGATGTTAGTAGCCGTTGAAAAAGCCACAAGCATACAAAGTTTCTCAGCAGGAAGCGATGTCCAAACACAAACTGATATAGCTCTTCCAACTAGATACAAAAATTCCAATATCAGCAGTCAACTTAATCTAACTAGTAACAATAATATCAATAACATCGAAGAGTCCGAACCATATTCTTTGCACGGGGAGTTCTTTACAGTTGTGCAGAACTGCGATGGCACCTACAGCATGGGCGATCAAGGTCTTTCTCTAAGTGACAACCGAGTATCCAAATTTCTTCAATCTTATAGACCATCAGAAGCTTTAGCAATAACATCACACTCGGAGTCTCAAAACATGTCTGATATTTTCAACATGGCATCTTTTGACTTGAACCAAGAATTAAGTGCAAAACCAAATGTAGTTACAAACAATACCCAATCTATGCCTGTTTTGAAACCAATTGAAGGTAAACCAAGGTTTGTTGACAGAGCTGATAGTAAAGTTTCTGAATTCACGGCAAATACTAATAATTATTCCAGTTCCAATGGAATTATTAATAAGAGAATTAACGAACTAAAGAATTCAGATTCGTGCCCTGGCCGCAAAAAGACTCTCTGTGAAGTAACATTTCAAAAAGAAACTGAAAAATGCATTATGAACACTTGTATGGATAGCAAAAGCAACAGAAAGTTGTTGGAGGAATTTGATAAGTGGAGTGATGCATCAAGTGAGTATAATAGATAGTCTTTTCCAACATAGATAAAATACAACGAAAACGATCTATAATAGCTTTTTGAAGATTTGATTTCTAAAACCATGAATATGTTTTATGTTCTCAAAGAATATTACTTTTATATATGTAACAACCACCAAATATATCAAATGTGTCTATAATTTGCTTTACATATTAATGGCTCAACATTTACTCGGAGCTGATTATATTTCAATGATAGCCAGCAAAGTCAATGAATCTCTAATAGTAGAATACCTACATTTTTGTCTGTTGTTCAATTTGCCTGAAGTGTTTAATAAACCTTTCCAATACTAAGATTAATGTTACATTAGATTTAACAAATAATAATGAGCAATTTATTAATTAACTAATAAAAGTCAATTATTCCACTCCACAGCAACTCAAACCACAAAGAACTTCCAAAGAATTCAAAATGCAATGCAACCTATTCGTGAATTATCAAAATTTGGCAACGAATTTAACACCTTGGATATATTCTCTGAATCCAAAAGCATGCAGTCATCCATTTTAAAAAAGCGTCCTATGAAAGTTAACAAGTGAAAATCAAGAAAGTCTCAAAAGTCAAATCTAGCTTAAAGAAACAAGATGTTTTCCAAAACCGGACAAAACAAATAATGGCAGGGAAAGATTTTAATATTCAAAATGATTCTCCACTATGTAAAAGCAAAAAGAAATATGGGACTACAAGAGTGAAGTTAAACAAAAAATATGTCATGGACTTGGGAGGATATTGGAGCCGAGCTTGTTCGCACTTTCAAAAATGCAGTCGCATGTCGGATTTGCGGCATACAATTTTATTCGCAATTTATGCGTTTGCTTTTGCAGTCGTTTTTGGGGCTTTGCGTGTGCCTCCACCTAAATGTATTCCAAATGTTTACTGATCAATTTTCATATGCAGCAGTAATGTTTTATATCATTGTATTGGACTTTTATATAGTTTTTACCGTATTATTAAAATAGTTGAAAAATATACATGTGTATATACATATACGACTTTTAATTCACCACCATCATGAAATAAAATAACAATCAAAGTTACACAACTATGTTAATATTTTACGTTGCTAAAATCTAAAATCGTTACTTTTAAATTCGATTTTTTTGAAGGCCCTAAGAAAAAGTTAATGTTTTTGCAAGAAAATCCGATTTTACGTTTTCTTGAAGTTTTAAGTCATTCGTAATCATTTGAGGCCAACATTGGTAAAAAAGTTGTGCGTGTGCGCGTGTGTGTTTGTGAGCCAAAATTGGTCTTTACGTCGTCGTTTTCTCAAAAACGGCTGAACCGATTTCTAAAATTTAATAAAAACCATTCGATGTGTTCAATAAGCACTCGGTTTGACCAAGCCTTTTCTTGATAATTAGCAGACAAATGCGAAATTATTCATTCATATTTTAGCCAAAAATTCTAATCCGATTACTGACATCTAGTTTTTATTTATTATATTATATAAACATATTTTTTGTCAAAATTTATATTTTCAATACAACTAATATAATATTAATTTTATTATTTCGATAAAATAAATAATCATAGCAGTTGTTATTTTAGTAAAATGATTATTTTGACATTGAAAACATAGTGATCCATGTCATAAATTTTATTTTTTTGTTTATGTAATAAAAGGGAAACAATATCTATTTTTTCTAAATTCAGCAAGTAATTTTTTAAAACCAGGAAACTGACAAAATTCTTAGTGATGTTTATTAAAAGAAACAATGAAGAATTGTACATCACATAAGCACTCCCGAAAATGCTGTCTCCGATACCGAACTGTGGAAGATGTATCAAGCGAGGAGGATTTACCCATGTATGCTTGAACAAAGTTCTAATTACTATTTTAATATGAATTTAGAATTATATTTAGTATTGTTTATAATTAGATGCAGATCGGAGACCGTAACTAAAAGAGGAGTTACTACCAATGCTTGCTGCAAAAGGCATAGAAAACTTGCAGCTCATGGAATAGTCATGCCGGTAACAGACTTTGTTTACATTATTCGTATTAGACCTAACATTATTATTAAATAGAAATATTATTAACTTTTCATAGGGTAAGTTATAGTAATCGCAAAGAATCGAAAATAAAAATGTGTATATTTAGAAACGTAAAGATTTCAATGGTTTCTGAACAATTTGGCATACCTTAGGATTGAGCGACAAATAATCGTCGACAATTTCTTTAACAGATTAATAAATTTGAATAATTAAAAAAAATCTATTCGTATTGGAGACATAGCTGATTAGTTTTTAGCAAAAGCAGGTCCAGCCGTTTCGAAAATAAGGGGCAAAACGTACCAAAAATGGTAATTAAGTTTTTGAGATGACAGAGATATGAATATGATTTAAATAACATTTTATTTGTATTGGCTAAATAAAGAACTTGTTAAATCTTTGGGACAACAGGTTTAGCGGTTTCGGAGATATAATAAAAAAAGTAGAAAAAAAGCCTCTTGGTGTTAAAAATGATCATCAGACATATGCAGAATAAATTATTTTTAATAATAAGTAGAAATTTTGTTTACATTTCCATGGGTATCCGATTGCTTTAAAATAAGTTCAGAATTTAAAATAACAAATTTCAAATTTTTCGAAAGTCAATTTATTTCAAAAATATGAAAATTAAATAAAAATTAATTAAAAATCGATTTTTTTGGTTTTCAAAATGTTATAAAGAATTTAATTTTTGGTACGGGATGTTCCAGCAATTTGCCTTAAAGCACGATGCCATGCACCACTAGTTTGTATTCAAGTTTTATAAGCTACAGACTCTATATTGAACAATGAAAATGTTCGAATCTCTTATACCTGCAGTCTGCAGTATAAGTTACCAGTTTCAAGTAGCACAACTAGTGTATCCGCCTAAAAAAAGGTGATTTTTGGGAATTTGTATTAAAAAAACTACTTGATCAATCATTTCAAAATTTCAGGAATATATTTATACATGTTTTAAGATACATAGTAAAATGTTTGAAGAAAAAAATTAATATTTTTTAAGTTATCGTCGATCTCCAACGGCGCGACAAAAAAAGGTCCTTCACTGCAGCAGTGATTACGGCCTTCTACGTGTATGAAATTTAAAAAAAGAATTTTCGTTAAACTAGATAATATTGTCTGTAAAATGAACTACGATAAAGAAAAAAAATCAAAAATTGACAAAATTGCGGCGTTTTTAGAGAAAAGTCGAATTTTACCCAAAATTTTGGTCGTTTTTGGACTGCCAAAATTCGATTTTTGATGCGATCAAAAAATCGATAGTTCATTTTACGGAGAACTATATATAGAACATGTAAAAAAATTTGATAGTTATCGGATCGTTTGTTTTTGAGTAATTGCTGCAGCAAATTCGGAAAATGCTGTTTCGAGAAAACGCGTTTAAAGATTAAATTATGTAATACTATATACTATATATATACTCTTTAAATGGCTGTAACTCAAAAACTATTTAAGATAACGATTTAAATTTAAATTTTGGTATTTTATTTTGAAGGTATAACCTATCGAAATATGGAACTTCGAATTTTTGAAAATTTCACCCTAGTTGTGCCCCTTAAGTTAATAGTTTTTATAAAGAAGTAAAGATAAACAGAATAATTAAGAATCTTGCCCACAACTGAACTGACTGAACTTTGATAGCCACTAAAATTATTTGTTTGTCTCGTGTACAGTTTCAAAATATTTTCGCAAAGCAAACTTTTACTGTGCACTAATTCCAGAAACTGATGAGAAATCTTAAATCGCTGCAGGGTTCTCGCAAATGCCAGCGTGGTTCTCCTCCCCCGAAAAAGCGGAAAGTTGATGTCGCCGAGAAGTGCCAATCATGCAACGATCTCAGTGAAAGTTCATCTGCCAGTTCAATAGAGACTGTCAGTGCTAAGAACAAGCGCCCTCGTCGGGCCCAGACCAAGAGACCGGCACGCAAGGCGAAGTCAAGGGCGCAAAGCACTCGCCGGGCTAAATCGAGGAAACGGTCAGTTCCCGCAAAACGCGGAAAAAGTGTCCGTCCGAACGCGCGCAGCGCGAACACTAAAGAAAAGCCAAACAGGAGACGCGAAAAATGCCCGAAATGTGGATGCTATCACGATTAATTTCCATATTATTTACTCGAAATATTTTTTGTGTGTAACGTTCTTGTAATTGCCATACCCGACATTTATGTTAATTAACAAAGAACTGTGTTCGCTTCTATTCAACATAAATAAAAATACAAGATACAAAAGCATTTTTTTTGAATTTCTTCTGAAAATTTTGTTCAAAGATCATACTAGATACGGACAAATAATAAATTATTTATTAATTATTATTTACCTATTAATTCGTGTAATCGCAATATAATTACATTGTATCTTTATACAATATCACAAATATAATTTACTTGCCACTAGCAAAAATCAATCTATATCTCTTCCCGCAGGGAAAGAAGCGGCGATGATACAAACATTTCACCCTGTAATAAGACATATTTAAAAAGCATTCTGCGTGAAAGAGGTTCCGGAGTCTTAAACAAAGAAATTTTAGACGAGTTTGAAGATTTTGAGGAAGCCATAAGCTGTAGTTGTAAAGTGTGTAGGAAATACTTAAAATTATATATGAAATTGTTTTTAGAAGCAAATTAAAAAATATAATTCCAGTTCGTTGTTTAAATTTTTTCTATCATAATAGTAAATAAATATAAAAACCATTCGGTTTTTACTGTTTTATATTAATGCAATTGCTTTGATTCACTTACACATTCAATAATTTAACAAAACAAAAAAGCTCTCTTCGTCAAAACTCATCACTTCCACATGTTTCTTCTGAAGATACTTGCTCGCACTTTATTTCACCTTGCAAACGTCGAATTTCCAACTTTTGTTGACTTCTATAAAAAAATGATCATTCTTTTAAATTATATATATTCTCTTTCAATATATATATATATATATATATATATATATATATATATATATATATATATAAAAATGGAGCTCTCTTTCAAATGTGCGAATAAAACTCAAAAACGGCTGAATCGATTGGGCCAGTCTTAGTCTTGAAAAATTCGTGCTAATCCAGAGAATGTCCAAAAGGTAAGAAATTATTTCAAATCCGCGTAGAAACTTTACATTTTGAATTTGAAAATTTTTGTAGAAGCGTAATTTAAATAGAACAATGGACGGTGGAAATTTCTTGAAATGTCAAACGCTTTTGACAGATGATGTTCAATTACGTTTAATAGGATGTTTTACGCGAATATTATTTTTTTGTGATAAATTTGTAGTAAGTAGTTTTGTTTGTAGTTTTATTTATATACAAAAACGTTAGTAAACGGGCCCCAAGTGTTACTAGAGACTCAAAATATAAACTTTTTTGATATGTTAATATGAAAATGCATTTTTGGCATATTTTTCTCAAACACGGTGCTCTGAAAGATCTTATTTGTATAATTATATGCTCATTGGTATTTATAAAACATTTTCTAGGTTATATTATTTTTTATTTGTTATTTAAATTCAGAACCTAAATTTGGTATCGATCAAATGGACCTTTTGTCGAATAACATTCAGGTCCCGGGGTTAAAAAGGCCAACCACCGATTTGTCAAAAATCAGTAAAGTTAAGCATTGTTTAACAACAATATTTGAAAGTAGAGGAGAAAAGATGTATAGCCAGCTACCAGCTTGATTTGAAAACGGTAATCTTTGAAATGGGGGAGATAAACGGTAATCTTTGAGAATCCATAATAAAAGTATTTTCTTCCGTTGGTAGTTTTTAAGCATTAGTTAAAAATGTAATTATTTTGTAAAATACCTTTGAAACTATAATAAGGTTTTAAATCTTTTTGCCACCTGCCCGTTTCAAGTTACCCCGCCTACAGGGTGAAAAGGTCTAGATAACAAATTTTTGAAAGACGGCAAAAAAGCACATTTCTACAATGATGAAGTAGAAGGCAGTTTATTGAACTCAGATAATTGTTCGTTTGATATGTGTTATTTGCTGTGATATAATTGTTATGGTTTTCACAATATAGTTTACATTTGCTCAAAGTCAAATTGGACCTTTGTGCCTCGCCCTGCTCTACATATATACTTTATATTATTTTACTTTTTTTCACCGAATGTTACTTGAAACTTTTCAAAAA
>NW_020537324.1:12828463-12845756 GCF_003426905.1 Ctenocephalides felis | reverse complement strand
ATATGGATGGATCGACCGCTGGGTTACCATCTAAAAAGTAGAAAGAAAAGGAGAAGTTTCAGGCAAGCAGCTTAGAGCTCTGATTGCTGTTAAATATGAGAATAAAAAATATATATTTGCAAGGAAAATAGGCCTTTCAAGGCTTTGCTGCACTACCCGTTTTAGAAAGACATGGGATTACTTTCTAATAGGATTCTGTATAAGGCAAAACATAAAATAAAACTAGTTGAGTGTATGGCATCGTGCTTAAGGCAAATTGCTGGAACTTCCCGTACCGTAACGAAATATTCGAGAATACTGAATGTTTTGAAATAGATTATTATTAATATTGTAACATTGCCTAATATTTATAAGAATTATATAAACTGAATTGCAAAGTTCAAATTATTTGTTCAAAGTATATTAGAACTTTAGTCAGAATTAAAAAAAAAATCTGAATTATTTTCGATATACAAAAAAATTTTTTTTTGAAAAAAAAAAGATTGAAACAAAAATTTTTTTTCAAGATCAATTTTTGTTAAGACAAGCAGAAAGCTCTTTGAATCATTTAAATCGGACGCTTAGTTCTCTCAAAAACTGCCATTTTTTGCACATTTAGCTCCGTATCTTGAAATGGCTGGGCCTGCCTTTGCCAAAATCTGATAAACACTTCTCCCAATCAATACTAATTGAATGTTTTTAGAACATTAAAATCGGATGCTCCGTTCTCTCAAAAACTCGATTTCTATATTCTAAACGAGACTGGAAATTTGTATCCATACATACATACATACACACACACATCCATTTTTTCTGAGGTATGCCAAAATGTTCAGAAACCTTCAAAACGTCGAGAAATGAAAAAATTTTCAATTTCGATTTTCGGCCCATTACAATAACTTACCCTACGGGAAGTTAATAAAAACTATGTCTCAGATAATAAAAACAATCAAAAATAAAAACTATGTCTCTGATAGTAAGAACAATTATTGCCTTCCTAACAACGTAGTTCTTAGAAATATGCAGTGCTCTAAACATTTATATAACATGTAAAAGTTCTGACTGCAGATAATAAAAAAATATAATAAAATATACTAATTTGTAGCCTGACAAATTATAATATCAGTTAATGATAGGATCAGTACTGATGAAAATATTAGAAAAACAGGGGGGCGCAATGCAAAAAGGTTGGAAATTACTGTATCTTATCTTCAAGTTATTTGGAAATCAATTTTCTATCAAATTTTTTTTATTAGTTTGCCACATATATGAAAATTCAGTTCATGGTTTAACAAAAACAAAAAAACAATAGTGAAATATTACTAGTCTTAAGTTTAACCTAAGTAATTGAATTATGAGATATAGCTCAAAATTTACATTATTGGTAAACAATATTGAATCATAATTGTTTATGAAGAAAATAATGCTGTTATCATTTCATCTTCAAAACATTCATGGACCTTAACGATTGAAAATTCATGCTCCCAAGTAATTCAATATACAAAGTATAAAAATGCTCCACCGAGGTCTAAAAATTTCGGCAAATATAATTCAATTACCAATACTTTTGGTATTGAATTTCCTCGATGCCGTACTGGTAATTGTGCTCGATACGAATGTCGAAGGATAATTATGAAAATGGAATAAATAAGGGCTAGAAGGAGTATGAGGTTAAAAACAAAGTGGGGATAGAGATATGTTGACATCGAACCTTTGTGTTGGAAAATATGAAATCGTGGAGAGCTCTATATGGCTATTGGAAAAGGTGGGGGATAAAACATGCACGTGGGGATGTGTTCGAATTGCCATACGGAATTATCTGAATAAGAGGTTAAAAAGCTCTAACAATAACAGGAATTAACAAAACCTGGATACAGAAAATTATGTAATACATTGTATTACTTTATTGAAGAATAGAAAATTATTATATTACAAGAATTCATACCTGGACGTCCAATCAGTAGATTGACATTCGATTGAAACATTCTAAGTACTTCCGAAAATTTGCTAATGTTCCATATGGGATAGGTATAAAAATCATACAGATATAAAAAAAACAAACCAGAAATAATACGCTTTTTTATTGAACTGGATAATTTTTTCTCTAATAATCAATCATAAAATATAGAATGAATAATAATCATTCTGGAGTAACTAAGTTAGAAGTAAAAGCTAATCCTGTTACTTTTTAAGAGAATTAAAGTATTTTTTCTATTTTATTTTATATATTTTATTTATATTTTTGCAATTTTAAAATTAAAAATTGTATTTTTAACATTTACCAGTGCTTCCTGAAATTCAAATCAATTAATTTATTTTTATCTTTACGACCAATTCATTCAGTATAAACATATAATAAAAGATAAACTGATCAATGATGATTACAACATCCGTTAAGCAAAACTAACTAGAGAATATACAGAATTAGATATCATAAAACTCTGGAAATATTATTGAACGTTTCTCAGATTTGTACATTTTATTTTATCAAACGAAGGATTAGCAATCTTGAAAAGGAATTTATAATAAGTAACAACAAAATGAGAATTGAAAGATTAATTAAAACTATAAAATTAGCTTTGAGTAGATAATTAAAAATTAAGTATGGACATATATGCAATACAAAATAGTATTAATAATACAAACTAGAATTTAATTTTAAAAGAAATAAGGGGCTCGCCCGTATGTAAGGATTAAGAGCGACGGGACCTGAATCAGAGGTCCCGGATTCGATACCCACTTCGAGCAGCCTGTTGTCAGGCAGCAGTGACAACGATTTTCACTTGAAAATATAGATAGCAATATGTTTCCAAGTGAAAATAGCCCTTGCCCGGCATTGCTGCACCAATAAAAAGTCAGCCCTATTAGATTAATTCTAATAACAAAAATCATCAAATATGGATGGATTAACCATTGAGTTACCATCTAAAAAATACGAAGTAAGAAGAAGTTTCAGCCCAACAGCTCATAAGACGTAAGGTTCTGATTGCTGTTAAAATGAACAAATAAAAAAAAAGGAACAAAATGTATCTACAGGGACAAATTGAAAATTAAGAGCTTTAATAAAAAAAAATATAATTAGCAGTCAGTAGGTAATGCAAAAGTCTTCAAAAGATTTAAAATTGAATACATAAAATATAAAATACTAACAAGAATAATAGTAAAATAGTTCGCTGTTTTTTTTTCTAAAAGCCAATATAGTTGTATTAATGTACATAATATAACTTAATTTTCCGAAAAAATTCCACTGGTTGTAGAAAAAGAGTGTATATAAAAAACGGCATACGGTCGATAATAATTGTGGCATTAAACGTAAATAATACATTAGACTTGTTTGTTCTTTTCCTCATGTATATAATTAGGGTGTACATATAGATAGGAACGTGGGACATGCGAATAGCAGGTTCACATATACGTTAGAAAATCGATAGAAAATTGATTGAAATGGACTAGAAAGACTGTCAGGCCGCTGACCAATTGATAAATTACAGCCAAGGATAAAATAAAAAAAAAACCAAATCCCACAAGAAATTGATAAATTAATTTAACGCTTTGCAAAAAAAATTGTTATGAATTATGTCATGATTTCAGTGACCAGACAGAGCCACATGCTTTTATTTATTACAAGTTATTCCAGACTCGTATGTAAATTAAACAGACACATATATGCGATGTTTTGCTTCAACAATTTCATTTGTATGACGCAAAATAATATTGTTTCAAAATTAATTTTTACAAGTGTGAGTGAATTTTATGTTGAACTGCTTGTCTTGTTTAATAAAAGATAAGCGGCGCTATCAGCGAGTTGAAAACTCTGCCAAAACGTATATCGTCCAAAAATAAAATATTATTATTGTGTGATATAAACTTTTGAACATTATGGTTTCGTTTATAGGTCAATTATTTTGTGGATGTTTTCAAAACGCATTAACGAAGACTATATCGTAGAATAAATGATAACTAAAATTATCGCAATGATAAAAAAATATGAATAACATCTCTGACTCTATGCTTGCCAATGTAAACGAATTTTGCATAATATAAATAAACATGGACTATATGCCACTTTCAAACGATATAATATCAATATAATTATAACTAGTGGAGCGCATGGCATCGTTCCTTAAGGCAAATTGCTGGAACTTCCCATACCAAAATTTTTTTTTAAAAAGATTAACATTTTTGAAAAAAATTTACTCTGAAAATTAGATTTTAGAAAAACAAATTTTTGACAAAAATTTACGTTTGAAAAAAAAAAAGACTTTTTGAAGAAAAGTGTATTTTGAAATATTTCGGAAATTCTGAACTTTTTTTCAAAGCAAGCGTAGGAATGTAAACAAAATTTATACCTATTGTTAAAATCTCTATAAAATATCTGATAAATTGATGTGCATATGTCTAATGATCATTTTTGACCGCCAGATGGCATTTTTTCTCCGAAACCGCTAGACCTACCTTCATGAAAATTTGATCAGTTCTTCATCTTGATAATACAAGTAAAATGTTTTTTGATTTTTCAAATCGGACGCTCCGTTCTCTTAAAAACTGAGTTACCGTTTTTGGCACTTTTTGCCCCATATCTTCGGAACGGCTAGACCTGCCTTTGCCAAAAACTAATCAGTACGTCTCCTTATCAATACGAATCGAATGTTTTTTGAATTATTCAAATCGCTTCATCCGTGTTCCCGAAATCGTCGACGAAAATTTGTACCAGAACACACATACACACACGCACACACATACACACACGCACACACATACATCCATTTTTTTTCTAAGGTATGCCTACGGGAAGTTAACAATATTATAAAAGAACACTCGTTATGATTTTATCTGATTTTCAGAAAAAAATTCCGTAGCAGATTTAGTTCAAATATTGGTATTCAAATATATTAAAATCCAATCCATCATAATCTATAAATCTCATACATGAGAGTAGGTTATTATTTAACAATCAATATCTGCTATTATATTTCCCTTAACATTCAGACCCCAACTCAAAGTCTCGAATAGTAGATTTTGATGGGTTTTGAAA
This sequence comes from Ctenocephalides felis, assembly GCF_003426905.1. Lineage (NCBI taxonomy): Eukaryota > Metazoa > Arthropoda > Insecta > Siphonaptera > Pulicidae > Ctenocephalides > Ctenocephalides felis. The sequence goes on along the minus strand of NW_020537324.1, from coordinate 12,840,742 downwards.
GTGTATCGAATCAAGGGCATTTCAGAGAATGACAATCTATCGGCGGGCTAACTTCCTACTCCCAATTTCATACATGGGCAACTTTTAACAGTACAGTGCAACCGTGAAAAGCTCATCGTCGGCCTTATTATATGACCTCATGTGCGGTAATCAGAGCTTTTCGTAATAAATAAAAATAAGGATTACAAGAATAAAAATTGTATCCTTGTATAAATTAAAATTGTATAAATTGAACCAACATAAATATGCTTCGATGAGCTACTTATAAGTAATAAATAATAATCATTTGAAAGTTATAATAATTCCCTCAAAAAAAGAAGAATTACATAGACAATATTCTGTTCCTTTAGGCGCTATGAGTCGATCAGGATATAATTTGGCATAAGCTACTGATAAGACAAAGATAATTTATATTTTAACACTTATTCTGAATAATCAGAACATTGACCTATCAAAATATCTGAATGTAGCAGTGATATTCGTAATACTACTGAAACCAATTTCATTTTCGTTTTAAACCGATGTGTCCAGTTATTAATATGATAACCGAATTACCATAAACGAAAATTTCATTATTATCTAATAACATATTTTATGCATATTGATGAAAAGAGCATTTAATTTCATTACACTACATAAAATGATTGATATTTCATTTCATTATGCATCGCCTAGTGACCCTTTCCTTGATGTATTGGAAATACATTTGCCCTGACTATCAACAAAGTATACTAATACAGTCAATATCTTCGATATGACAAGTTTGTGATCTAATGATTTATGAACGAGCATATATGAAACTTCTATCAAATGAGTTTCTATGGCTACACAATTGCACAACAAGCCATATACGCAGTAGTTTGTGAACGCAATTATTAGGATACAAAATATTTATAACGCGCTATTATAAATTGAACACAATCCAAATTAATAGTTTGATTAAATAATTTAACAAAATTATTTCCGTAATGACTATTTTAATAATGTTGATTGTACGACTTATTTAATGTATTAATTATAATTTATTTTCGAATAGTAAATGCTCAATATATACACACCTCATTAAAATTTCATCTTCCCTTAACTGAATAAGTTTTTATTGAAAAAATAAGCAAGTCTTTAATTATAAAAGTTCCTTCATTTCATACATTTTCCAACGCACAGAACTGCAATTATATATTACACGAAAGTATTATATATTCTGTATCATCTGCTCAATAGAATCTAATTCCCAGAAATTATCTATCAATTACAGTGTCTAATCCTGGTTAATTTCCAAATAATAGGGGCTGAGTAGAATAGTAAATTGTATTGAGGAATCTACTTCATGATACAACCATAAATTTATAATAACTTAAGTACATATCGTTTCTTCGTAAAACTATTTCCCATGTATAATAATGCATTAATAAAATACCATCGTTTACAACAAGCAATGTTTTAAAATTCTACAGCTTAAAATTCCACAACTTCCTATATATAAAACAAAAAGTTGATAATGTAGCAAACATTAGTAGCATTCTTCATAATAAATTTCTAATAGAATTTAAATATCAGTCACGAAATATAAAATCACGTGGGGGAGGAGTAGGTCTAGTAAGATATCACGTTTATTTATTCCTTACCTGAGTTTAAAAAAAAAAACAAGATTAAAAAAAATATAAAAGTTAACGTTTTTTCTAGATACCAAAAAAAATATAAGCAATGTTGGGAGGGGGGAGAAGTAATTTTAAATATCACTACGTATCCACCAAGGGAGGAGGAGGGGTCCAAAAATCACCCCCTGGGTAACTTACTTTCAAATTGATATTAACCAAAGTATTTAGTATCGTTTAGATACCAATTTTAATTAGAACTGAAAATATTTTTCTAATTTAACGGAGAAGATAATTTATTCGATGTGAAAATCGATTATTTGATAGTGATGATCAATCGCACAGAACTATCACATTGTATGATAACTGCGTTAGCTTAGGAAACTGATCAATGTCACAAAAAAAAGCGAATGATATTGCAAAATGTATAATAATATATTATGGCAATAATTTAATTTAATATATAAAATGCCACTAAATAATTCTATTGCGGTTTTAAAAATACCATTCGAACTAATTTTGCAAATAATATCGTAAAATCAATATTTTTCCAGGTATCGACACCATTTGCTCAAGTTGGAAAATAATGTAGCGGTTTGCTAGAAAATCGCATAAAATATTAAACGAAGAAGTCGTGCGTCAGAAAATAAATTACAGGTTAGAGTTTCATCATCGGAGAGCGGGTGAACTAAACGTGGAGAGAACAGTTGGATAACAAAGCCGTAAGGGGTGGCGAAGGCACGCCACTGCTCAATAGAGGTCTTATGTCAAAACTATTACAGTAACGAAACTTGAATTATTAAAAACCACTGTGGGGTACAAATAATACGATGAATAGAAAGTCATGCAATGAATTATTTTTTTATCGAAAAGCCTATATAAATATAGATTTTATTCTTAGCGCTACAAACATATTTGCTCTTCAAAATTATTATTTTTCTTCCATTTATCCATAAGAGCAACCATTTAATATGCATATGGCAAAGTTTGGACTTAGAAAAATGTCACACCAAGAATTTACAATGTTCAAAATCATTTAATATGGGCTGTCCGTCCCCTTCTTGAGGAAATATTAAGGGGGTATTCTAGTGTAAAGCGATGTATTTTAGGTCATTTTTAAAGTGTCGTAAAAGAAAGCAATAAATGTTTTTACTATCCACTTTTTTACCTCTTGTTTATTAATATTATTAAAATACAAAACAAAAATTAAAAAATAAAAAAGTTGAAAATTGTAAAAACTGGTAGCTGATGAAGTGGGTGGTCTCAAAAAATTGGCACCTCAGTCTTGACATGATTTCAGCCCTCCTAACCACACGAAATAAAAGAAACAAAAAGATTATGAATCTACAATGATATCGCAATAGTCCGAACTAGCGATGAGTAAAAAAATGTTTTTTTACAAATTGGCGACTGTTTTAGAAAAAAGTGCTTTTTTACTGGTTTTTTGAGTTTCTAGAATTTTTTAAAAATAGTAAAAATTGGAATTTGGAGATAATCCTAGTTCGGGCTATAGATAGGTCTATAAACAAGACTCTTTGAACATTTCAAGTGAATCGGTCGAGTAGAACTCGAGAAATCGTGTCAACAGTACTGAAAAAGTCTGTTCTGAGAAAAACGCATTTAAAGTTTTGCGTGAAGCCAAACCAGTATGGAGACCGAGTCAGTAAAATACCTATATCTCCGAAAATAATTCAAATTTTCAAAAACCTTCTCGTACCCATATTCTTAGATAGTAAAACTTTGAAAATATGAAATAAAAAAAATCGATTTTTTTTATTTGAATTTCCTGCAATCATTGGCCACAAAGTGAATTATTTCAATTTTATATTAATTAAATGAAAGAATAGATGTATAATTTACTTTTTAACTGTTATCAATAGTTCGCAAAAAAGAAAACATCCCCATATCCCCGAAACTTTGAATAAAATAAATTAAGAAAATTTTAAATATATATATATTTTTTAAACCTCTTACTTACAAAGTTTGAAAATAATACTAGCTAACCAGAATACGCCGAATTAATAAATAACAATAAAATTATTTTTGGTACTAGATAAAATTATTTTAGGGAACTAGATGTGTGTGAGAAAGTATTAAGTAATTACTTAATTAAATACGATTGTCAGAAAATTAAAAATTTAGTGATGATCCAGTATTGACTTAATTTTTATATTTTGAAGATTTTCTCCTGCTGAATTGTGGCACTCATCTAGTGTGGAAAATAATACTAACAAATAATTATATTTATTATTTTTATTTATCGCATTGACTGCATAAATTTGAATAATTTATATATCATCATTGATGTTATGCCCGATTACTAGACCTTATTAATACATATGTCAGCATCAAGTTCAGAATCATACAATATATACATATATATATATATATATATATATATATATATATATATATAATTTCATAACACTTGTCTCACTGTATGTGAGCAATAGTTTTTTTTATAAAAATATTACAACACATTAGTGATATGTTAGGCTTGTGAAATGTTGATAGTCAATAATGAGATAACATCTGGAATAAATAATTTTTAATGAACAGTAAAATGAGCGTATGTAATATTATTTACATCCAGTTTGGAGTAGTAAAAACAATTTAGTTAGAGAGATTATCTAATAAATCATATTTATTTTAGACTTCCGGTCCCAAAAAAATCAAATAAATATTAAATCATATACTGAACAAATATTGCATCGAACATGTAAAACTTCGAAATATTCGTAATAAAATGGATTATATACCCCGAACATAAAAAATCGACATTAATAACAGATAGGTAAGTTGTCTTCAATTTTCTCCTTCCACTAATGTGGGCTAGTTTGTGGGGCGAAATGGTCACTGCCTGTCCGAACACAATGGTTTGAATAAGAACACAACCGTAAACAAATGATCGCCTTGGTAACGAGCGCGTGTTTGTGGTTACCTATCACAGGATCCCCCCACTTCAACCCCGCGGAGTCGTAAAAACGCAGACTGACCATCCTCCACCCAATAAACCACAAAGGGTTGAACAGAAAATTGTCGAACAAAAACCCAATAGATAGATAAATTAGGCGCAGAAAATACTTTTTAAATATTATGAAAGCGGTTTTAGGGAAAAGTTAATATTGAAAGTAATAAATGAATTGACTGATTATGTTTTAGGAAGGATATTTTATAGAAACAGTAATATTGGTGAGAATATAGGAAACCAAAAGACTTCATATATAATTATTGTGAAGGATTGATTTAGGATTTTAACGGATATGATTAAGGATATAACCAAAACCCGAATATAAAGAAAAACACCAAGATTAATAATAAGAAATAATATAAATCTTTACATATCGGCAAAAATGTAAATGCCTGAATATGCATTAATGCATAAACCTTAAGAGATTTTGATCAGGCTCCCATAATAAGTTTTTGATAATAAAATTAGAAAAATAATATAGAAAAAATTAAAACTATTCAATAAACCCCTACGTATGCCTAAGAGAAAATAAAGATCAATACTTTGCGACATGAATATAACAAAAATCGCAAAAATTTTGACATGATATAGATTATTATATGAATTACATTACTACGTATTAACTACGTATTTAACCAAAACTTATTTATATACAACACCAACTCATTTTGAAAATATTTACTAAATCCTTTCAACAATACCAAATGATCCAACATCCAACTAGAATTAATTCATACATTCAAGTTAAATTGTTTTGTCGGTCTCAAAATAAAATTACTACAATAGAACACGAATCAAGTGAATCCATTTTAATATTTGAGCATCGACCAAAAAATTTATTCTAACCTTACACATCAATTTCAAACAAAATTTAATATTTGTTAATTAAGGTACATTCAAGGTATTAACAATATTGCAATATTGAATATTATTATTAGCATGTGTGATTATTTAGAAAAATATACTTAAAATCTAGGAAGTATTAAAATACCGGCTCAGTATTGTATTAGCTTAGGGCAAAAGATAAAGTAAAAACAAAAGAAGCATTTATAGCAGATGGCGTATTAATAATACTTATATAGATATACTTACGCAGTTATAATTTGTTCACTTTTTGTTTTTAACTCACTACAATTTACTTTAAATGAAAAAAACGCTAATTCACTGTATTAATTGACTATCGTTCGATAACACTCAAAATGGCGTCCTCCATAAGTGTCCTTTCTTGTGTATGAAGTCTGAACTTGTACATCAATGCAAGAGAAGACACCAACTAAAAATAACGAATATAAATCGAAATTTGCGAAATTAAAAATTCGTGATGATCAGATAAGTTACAATATTTTGTAATTCTTTTAAATTAAATATCCAAAGTTTTAATATTATAAAATTGAAAAAAAAACACATGGAGAATTTGGATAAACAAATTTTTGAACATGAAAAGAAATTATATATTTTGAAAGAACAGTATAGAAATTTTGATTGTGACAAATTAAAAAAACAGCTGCAAGTAATCTATTTTTCCTTATATATTAAATCTATTTTACATATTACATTGATTTTTAACTTATTTTAAAATAGTTTTGCTTTCGGAGTTTTTAAGGAAACATCCATCATACAATTATCATTTGAAACCGCTTATAGACAATTTGGTTTTATTATTTAAAGATTATATATTGCTATATTATGTGTTTACAATTTACATAAAGCATTTTTCTGTTTTTCAAAGTTTTATTATAAATACATTAACACAAAAATCATTTAAATATAATAACCAATAATAATTCTCTAATGTTTTGTTTCTCGAAGTACCACATAAAATTGAAGTAATAGAATGTTTTTATCAATAGGATATAAAATTGCAAAAACATAAACTCAAGTATATGACAATGAAACTACAACTAGCGGCAACAATGGAAGAAGAAAAAAACACGAGTAATGAAATTAAACAAAAAATTCTTAAAGAATCATTTGATGAGTACACAAATAAAGCAAAAGGTATAATGTTAAAACTTGTATAAAACCATTACAGTAGTTTAATATAAACTGCATCAAATAGAATGTTCTTCAAGATTAAAAACGGATATAATAGAAAAGCGAGGTAAAGAAAAGCTATCAGAGATTAATAAGGATAATGCAGATCTGAAGTTGAAACTACAGGCAGCAACAGACTCAAAAGACAATATGAATTTGAAACTATGTCAAATGGAAAGTAATCACACTATATTACAGGTAAATGTTTAAATTTGAAATAATATCAAATCTTTATAAAAGCACTTCTTTATAATGTTGATAAATTTTAGAATAGAAATGCTGCAATACTTATTCGTCTTCGAAAAAGTCTACATGATGCTGAATGTGAAAGAAGAGCAATAAAAGAAAAATTATACAGTCTGAAACTGTCAAAATAAAATAATTTAAATTTATTATACTTATATTCATATTCGTGTTTTTTCTATATGACACTTAACTGTTTCGTTTAGTGCATTAAGTTTCAAAGTCTGAATTTGTATCCGTTTCTGAACATCATCTAATTTTTGACATAGTTGTGTCACCTTGCTTTCTGTACTTTTAGTATCTTTCAATTTTTTCATCAGTTCATTTTCCAAAAACGATTTATATAACAGTTTATAATTAGTTGATTTATTTAGCAATTGTTGTTTAATATCTCCACACTTAGGCCTCCTGCAAAAATCATATTGGGTGCTATAATTTGATATTATTTCCAGTACCAAATCTTTGAATGGTATCGCAGAATAAACCATTTTCATTAAATCTTTACTTTATTTTATATAAATAAAACTTTTGGACTAACCATAAAACAGTGCTATTTGTGTATGTAGTCTTTTGAATTATATTTCCTAAAATAGCTATTTTTTTGTGAATACGATCTTGCTTCCAAGCTGCTTTCAAATCATAGCTGATGTTAACATACATATTTTCAGCAATCTCATTTGCCAAGTCATTTCTTGAATTGCTATCTTCAATGAATTTGCCACATTCTATAAATTTTATTCTGCAATATTTTATTAACTTAGTTTAATACAAATAAAAGAGGAAAACAATGTGAAATTATCTTTTACCTATAAGCTTCAGTGTATAATTTTACTATTTTCAATAACTCTGTGAGCTCATTTAATTTATTAATCGATTCTGTGTTAGAAAGCGTGGCAGTAATGCCAGTGTCATTTGTATCACCCATTATTACTTTTTATGAAACTTTTAGCTGATCATGAAGTAAAAATCTGTTTAACTGTCAAAAATGGTCTCAAACAAACAGAAGCAAGTTATCCATAGCTAAATCTTTCATAGATGAGCTTTGTATCGAAATTAGTTTGAAATAAATAAGACTGAATAAATTAAAACTCTCTAAAATGAATATAAATATTATAAATATTTTAATTACTAACAACTGAACTAAAAATCGATTTCTTTCTTTCTGGATCTTTTTAATAATCATATCGCCGGTTGTGGCAGCACTGATTATTTAAAAATTATATTTTTCTAATTATGGCAGAAAGCATATGTCAATTGTTGTATTAATTGGTTTTATCTATGTTGCTATGTGTCGTGTTTTTTGTGCTACGTTGAAAAACAATTTTATTTATATTCATAGCAATAAATTTTATGTCTAAGCACATTTTAAAATTGTTTGACTAGTTTGAAGAATCAAAATGTATCACCTTTTATATACAATAACCAACTAGAAATTTTATTTTGTTGTATTATTTCAAATATGAAACTATATTTATTGTTCTGCAATGAAACAAAGGCAAATGTAAATATATAAATGGTAGTTACCATAAACCTATTACAACTAACTTATATTTTTATTTGATATTTCAGTGTTTCTTTTAACAACATGAATAACTGCCAGTACTCTGATTGGGAAGATAACATAGTTGATAGTGTCCCTTTGCTACCAGTTCGTAATTCCTATGTTCCTACAGAAAGATCTTCTCCAAGTCGAAGAAATGTTGTAAGCAGCTATCGGCATGAGCAGTCCCATAACATCAACACACATACAGTGCAAAGGCCTGTCCTTGAAGCTCAAGTCCAAGAAACAGACACTTTACAAGCCATTGCTCTTAGATTTCATTGTTCGGTGAGTTACATTATTAAATAATTTGTTATAATATGCATACACATCATTCAATATGTATAAATTTGAATATATTTTTTGATTTTATTTATATCACAAATATGTTCTGTAAATTGTTGACTTGAAAATGTGTAATTATTTCTTGGTTTGCATGTGGGCAACAGCAACAATATGTTCAGTTGGTTCTATATAAACTTTCTAAAACAACATACTGCCCCTTTCCATAATAATGTTATCAGTTAACACATTTTTATGTTTATAGGTTGAAGAGCTGAAAAGGTTGAATAACATACATAGAGAAAATGAAATATTTGCCCGGTCTATATTGAAAATACCTATAACACCTCATACAATATTGTTAGGCAGCTTTCCACAGGTACATCAATCTAGCGGCAATAGTTCACCAAAATCAACTAGTGTTTTAAACAGCCATGAAAATTTACTATTGAATCCTCAAGAATTAAATGATAGATTATTAGTTGCACAGGCACCTGCAGATACATCTAGCAATAATGAAGCTAAGAATGGCAATGTTATAACTGTAAATGAAGTCATTTTTAATAGTGAAGTGGTTCCAAATGATCTGAGATCTAGTGATGGGAATGAACAATTGTCGGAACATCAAAATGTTAAAACGTTTCATTCATTTTTGAACTTAAATGGAATTGATTGTGGTATAAAATGGTATCACCTAATTCTTGTTGTATTGTTAATAGTTTCTATATCAATATATAATTTTTATAAGGCAAAGATATTCCTTGACAAGCATCATACTTCATAGGATTATGAAGTATTAGATATTCATTACTTTTGAATATTCTATTTAATATGAAATAATAAATTGATTCAAGTTATATTTACGTGAAACGAATGAATTGTTTCAATGAAATATTATTTTAATTAAAAGTCTAAATATGAAATGACACATATATAATTCTTCAAGTTAGTTTGCCAAACTTGTTATTTCTCAACAATAGTATAATATGATTAAACTAGTCTATTTGTTATGAATTGAATTCATTAATTTACTATATGGCGCTAATGCTAAACATGTGATTACCTTTAGCAAAGTTTTGTACGTAATGATAAAATAGATATTTTTATACAAAATTTAAGAATAATGTTGTGATAGATATATATGAATTATTGATATTCTAAATATTTGAAGTTCCGCATTATAATAAATAATTATTAGTTATGTACACTATCTAAAGAAAATAAATGAAGTATTTACATAAATGTAGTTTAATGTATCGAATGTTTGTAACATAATTTAAAAACTTGTAAATTTATTTAAAAAAAACTTGCATAAAGCAAATTACTTTATATTTGGACATATACAATGTGATTTGACACATTTCGAACTATTTTTTATTACTATTGGAAGGCGTAATTGACTCAAGTTCACTTTTCTACTTTCTGACGCATTATACATATGTGTATATGCATTTAACATTTAACAAAGAAAAGTTCTTAGATAATATCTACTTTCTGACGCATATACATATGTGTATATGCATTTAACATTTAACAAAGAAAAGTCCTTAGATAATATAGTAAGTAATTTATTTACATAGAAAAATACATTACCATGGCACTGGAAGTTACTATAATATGACAAATCTTACAAACTAAATAAATATATTTAAATCAACAAGTATTTAGTGAATAATACCTTATCTAAACACAAACAAAAAGTGAATATATTTGTTGCTTAATTTTTTTTAAAATTAGTATCAAATTCACAAAAGAATATGAAATTAAAATATTCCTTAAGTTATCCTGAAGAAGTTTGAAATATCAATTTATAGGCACGGAAGATAAAACCATCTCAAAACATCTTTTGTTTGTATACAAACTTAACAACCTTCAATAAATTCTTATTCTGGGGGTGGTGATGTTATTAATCTTTTGAATAGAAGAATATGTGGCTCAGGCTGATGTGTCATGTAATGAACCCATCCTTTAGATTGTTGTACACCAATGCTACGCCATTCTTGCTCACTCATAAGGTGAGTTTTAGGCACTAGTTTTTCCAATTCTTTTGGTAGCACTACGTGTCTGAAAATAAACAAAAATAACTTGCAAATTATCTGATTTTCAATTTGTACAATAATGCTTTTACAAAATACAAATATACTATTCGATGTAAACGTCAAAATTGGGAAAATAATACAAGTCGGCTTAGACTCACCTATATTCATATTTATCATCATAATACTTGTCCGAATAATATATATTTTTATGAGCCATGGTTACAGGAAAAATATATTTTTGTTTAATCTAGATATATATTCCTAAAATCCAACTAAAATAATAATAAATGCAACAAAATCGCCGAACGATTCGTTATGATGGATTCAACAAGTTTAACGGTCATGCAGGAAACCTAATAAAGTGAAAACTACTAGAAACTCTAGAACTAGAAATGTTTAAATATTATTTTAAAATGTATTATTATTTATTTTATTATTTTTACTATTATTTGCTTCTTTAAATCTTAAAAACAACTCACAAATAAAATATTTAATTATTTAATAAAATAAACTGCATTCAGTTGGTAAGAGTGTATTTGTATAAATCGTCAGGATAGTATTTTGACAGGCGAATAATATTTATTTATTAAATTAATGATGCAAGACGATTCAAATAGTGAGTCCACTTTTGAATTTGTTGATGATAAAAAGACTGATGATACATTAAAGTCAGGTATGATTCCTGACATGGTATTCGCATGCATCACAACTTAGAAAAGTTTTGATGATGTCGACAATTTTTTTTCAATTTCAGGAGACGCATTCAGTAGTTTGTCTTCTTCATCTTCTTTACTTGGATTACCCATGATGTCAACAGATTCATCTTTAACACCTTCCCCTGTCTTTGTAAATTCCAATTCAAACATTTTATCAGCTGTTGCTCCACCATCTGCACTGCCAAATTTCATAGCAACCCAACCAAGCTCAATTCCAACAACAGAAAATGTTCCTTCTACTGCAGCAACTAAAAATGATAAGCAGAGTTCAACGACATTTAGGTTCGATACATTTTAATAGCCAGGTTATCAATTAGTTCTATAGAATAACGGCTAATAAGAACCCATATATGTTTCTTCAAACAAGTACATTTTATTTTTAAACAACAATTTGAAGATTGTTTTCAACATCTTAGTAAACTTTGAGTAAAATGGATTATATAAAATTTACAGTGCTGCTATACCATCAAGTGAACCAGTTAAAAATAAGCTAGAATCTCAAGATTCAAGTGACAACAGCTACTCAAATAGCTTAATGCCTGGATCGGGTTTTAGGATGGGTGGTGAAAGGAGCTGTTTCTACTGGAGGAATTTTGCATAGAGTGCAGAGAAAAAGGCAAAAAACTCAGTTGATACTATGATAACAACCTTGGATCCACAAATGAGGGAATTCATATGTAATTACCGAAATATGTTACTTATTGCTTTTGTAATAATTTTATATCTAACTTTGTTTATAGATTCTGGTGGTGATTTGGAATTAGTTGTTGCATCTGATAAAGAAGTAAAAATTTCTCCAATTAGAGAAGCATTTCAGATGACCTTTGGTAAAGAAGTACTGTAAGGTGTGCACTTTTGA
>NW_020537324.1:12684246-12827463 GCF_003426905.1 Ctenocephalides felis | reverse complement strand
GGCGTTTAGAACAAGCAACAGAAGCTGCTGAGCAAGCTGCACTTTTAACAGTTAATATGCCACCACAAGCCGGTAGAGCAGTTTATTCAAGAAAGTCTGTGAATACACAATATCCTGATGCTGGTGCTCATGCTGTTGGAATATGGATGAGAGCTTTATGTGAAGCTGTAAGAACTTTCACAATGTAATTATTATAATAATGTATGTATCTATATTATATTTTAGTTAACTTTATATACATCTAGAACTTGTATGTAATGATTATTGGATTTAAATAAATGATCAAACTTTCATAATAGAAATGCCATAATCAATATGAAAAGAAAAAAATACTAAAATTGAAAAATTAATCTTTACTGTAGAAAATTTAATACAAAATGGTTAGTAAAACATTAATAAAACAGTTATAAATAATTAAATAAGGAATAAAATATCATCAGCCAACATAACTTGATTTTCATTTGTCATAATATCAACAGCTTGTTTAATTTCACTCTTGAATACTTCTCTGTTACTTCATTATTTACATGCTCCTCGACTTTAACCATTGACAAAGACTGTGTACGCTCTTTTCTGAATAATTGTTGCAGAATTGATTTGAATTGCTGCAGTCTTGCAGGAGATAACTCAACATGGGGTTCACTGTCTGTCGAAATGGCAGCTGTATTTTGAGAAGTTGATGGTGCATCTGAAACTGGTCGAGTCTGCCTTGTAGCTCTTCGTGTTAAGTCACCTTCATCAGGAGTATCTACCATTTCTTCATCAGATTCATATTCATAAGGATCATGGCCTTCTTCTCCTGGTGGTCTCCTCTGGTAACAGAAAAAAATCCATAATCAATTTTAATATTTTTATATAATGATTCTTTTTTTTATAATTATGTAATATAAAATTGCTTCTTACCAAAACTCTGGTTCTTTTTGGTCTACTTTGACTTTGTGTTTGGCTTGAATCTGAATCTTCACCACTATCTCGTCTTCGCTTTTTCTTTTCTTTCTCCAAAACCTGTAAAATACACATTTTTGTATTACAAACAAATTATTGTAGAAAATTTGTGATATATTTAATTACCTTTTTAAAGTATGCGTATTGCACAAGTTCAATTGCAGCCTGAGCATCAACTTCAGTAACTAATTTAGACAATCTGGCTTTTGCATGTGCTGTGGACAACCGAATTAATGTTTCCAATGTACGCACAGTAACTGGTTGTGTCTGAAAAATTATGAATTTAAATTATTTACAAACAAATGAATGGTTTCTTATAAATGTGTTGGATGAGATACACACTCGTGCAACATCTGATTCCATACTATCTTGAGACCGTAGCTTAGAGTATTCATCAGAAATTAGTTCTGAAGCTTCTTCAGTTAGTTTTGGCTTCATACACTTTGCAATATGTATATATTTTCTCATAAATGCTACTGATAATATTTGATCTGTTCGGCTTCTACTCTTTCCATGTAATAAAGCATCATATTTTTCATACATCGGAGTTTCCCCAGCCTGTAAATTATTATTAATTTGGTACAGTGATCTATAAACAAATGATATTTCAAACAAAGATGAAACTTACTTGAGAAGGGTCATGATCAGGATCCTGAGTAGACAACATGTCAACAGAGGAACCCATTGGTAAAACAGAGCCATCTTGCTCTCCAGGATTTCTAGAATAACATTTTATTTGAGAATTATATTTAAACTAAATTCATTATTAAAGTATTAAAATAAACTTAAAAGACCTATATCTGTGCATTCTAACAACATGATCAGATATCATGTGATCAGTCTCAGCATCAGCAATATCTAGTAAAACAAACAGTATATCAAAACGAGACAACAGTGAATCTTGTAGGCCAATATTTTCCATGGGTGTTTTATATTGATCATACTAAAAAAACAAACAAATTAGTAAACCAAATTATACTCAAAAACAATATAAATAATATTAAATTTAATCTTACTCGTCCATAAACAGGATTTGCAGCTGCAAGTACAGAACAACGAGCATTTAAGCTAGCATGTATTCCTGCTTTGGCAATTGTAACTTTTCCTTGTTCCATAACCTGCATAAAAATTATAAATAACATTTGTTTTGAATAGACATTGCATCTGTAAATTAACTCATAAACAAATGTGTCTTTTAGATTATCATTGTTATTAATAATTACCTCATGAATAGCTGTTCGATCAATATCACTCATTTTATCAAATTCATCAATACAGACAACTCCTCTATCAGCTAACACCATGGCACCAGCTTCAAGTCTTCTTTCACCAGTTTCTTGATCAGTGGTAACAGCCGCTGTTAGACCCACACCAGATGATCCTATATGAAATATAAGCATATTATGAAGATTACCAAGTCTAACTACTTTTTTTTTATTTTATATGTAATACAAATAAAATGTACCTCTTCCAGTAGTGGGAATTGCTCTAGGTGCTGTACACAAAACATATCTTAACAATTGAGATTTAGCTACACTTGGATCTCCAATTAACAAAATATTAATATCTCTGAAAATTATTATGAATTCAATATAGATTATAGAATAAAATTATAACAATGAATAAATAAAAACTGATATTCACCCTCTAAGCCTTGTTCCATTAGGTAGCAACTTTTCAACACCACCAAGCAATAAACATAATATGGCTTTTTTAACATAATGGTGACCATGTATACTTGGAGCGAGAGATTTAGACAATAATGCAAAAACGTCTGTTTTACTTTTTGCAAGTTTTTTACACAATGCAACATCTTCACGAGATATAGAAAGGTTCTGATCTTTGTTCAATTGTGATACATTATTGGCTATCAAAATTGTCCTACAAAATTAAAAATTGATAATTCAGAAAGCAATGCTAACATTTTGATGTAAGTGAAAATTTAGTTTCTTACCTAAATGTGCCAGAAGTATATCCTGCTTGCTTTCCTGGAAGACACCGGTAATTTCCTACAATCTGAACTCTATCTCCAGGTTTACACCGATCTACTAAGTCATCATCACAGACTACATCAACAGAACGTGGCAATTGACCTGCAGGAGCCTTCTCAGGCATTTCTTGAATTGTTAATGTTTGATGATCTTTATATACTGATAATCCATACTCTGTTTCTAACAAATTTCCATCTTCATCCTAAGGCAATTTAATACAAATATTCAGTCTTATTTCTAGTTAATATTATAATCAAAAATATATTTACAAATCAAATATTTATATGAAAAATGAAATCACCTTTGTAGGGTAAACAGAGCTTGATGGAAATGCATCGAATGATGTTAAATCTGTATATTTGCGCTCAATAACTTTTTTGGTTGCATCACAATAATGCACACTTCTAACTATTTTTGGCCTGATCAATGAAACTTTAGTAACAATTCCTTCCACACAAACAAGATTTCCAAGATATCTGCAGTCAAAAATATTGAACTCATTATTATAATTATTTTATACATTAGGTATTATATTCTATTCCATAATACACTTTTGGATTATTATCAAAATGATATTAATGTAATGATATATATATATATATATATATATATATATATATATATATATATATATATAGTAAACATCATAATTTAAATAAACAAAGTGAAATAACTTACCTAGATGTTAAAGATCTAGGTGTAACATGTTTATTTCCAAAACTTCCTTCAAAGGCAATAAAAAAATCTTCATGTTCCTTTGCATATGTTGGATCAACAGATCCAATGTATTCTTTCAATGCTCTCTGGAAAGCCAATTGCTCCTCGAAGGCATTGTTCAACAATGAAGTAGCACGAACTGGATTCTTTCGTCTCAAATCATTTATATTTACTATTAGGCGAACTAATTTATCTGATATCAAATTTTTCACTTGTTGCATATAAATTCCTTGATCTTCCTAAAATTGAGCAATAGAATAAAATAGTAAACAAGGGCATAACTGAATTATTGAATTTTCTGTACACACTTCATCATCGAGAAAATCCAAATATTCCCTTTGCAAATCACGCAATCTTTGATCAACATCTGCATTTTCCATTATAAATTAATTTCGAATAAACTTAATTATATTATATAAAACTTAACAAACAATAGCTCGTTTTCAACTGATCCAAGCACGTCAAATACTTTTGGCGGGAAAATTATATGTATTGCCAGATGGGATTTTTTTTACTTCTGGCCTAATGAAAGAAAAAACGTATTTTTTTAGTCCAAAACATTGGACAGTGGCAACATTGGGAAAAAATCCATTTCATATATGAATTTAAAGGCGGCATGTATATTTATAAATAAAAGTAGAATGTACGTTGTTAACATATAGAAAATCTAATTACTGTTTCGTAAACAATTTTGCAAAACAAATTAATATATTATGAGAACCAATTATTGCTACATACTTGTGTCTAAATACATATTCACAAATAATATTTCTATCTTAAAAATTAAATATAATACAACTCAAATCTTCTTGTGTGGAAAAACTCATTATGAATCATTAATGTTTTATTTACATATTACATGTTTCATTTCTCAGTATCTTTGTCCTTGACACTAAGCTTTGTCTCTACAAATTGGGTTAATTTTTCAAGTGCATTGTCTGCATTACAGTCTTTATTATCTGTTGAAGGCTTTTTTGCAGGAATATTAGGCAGTTTTGATTCATCATCTGCTATTGCATCAATACCAGGTAAATCCGCAGATAAAATATCTTGAAAATGTGATAAATTCCTTTTCATAGAATATGCATCTTCTCCATCGGCATAGTACTTAGGTTCAATCTCAACTACTTCAAACTGTAGCGCATTTGTATATAAATTTAAAGCAGCTCTATTGCTTTTTCTGACATGGAGTGATACATAATTTGCCTAAAAATAAATGAAAACTTATATTGCAATAAAGTATTTTATAAATTTAAACCAAATAAGATAGGAGGGAAAAGAAAGAATATGATACTACTGATCGTAGTATCATATATTACCTGAAAACATTCTACCATAGCCATTGATGCTTGATTCATGAGTTTTTGGGCAAGACCTAATCTACGATGAGATCTTTTAACAGCTAATGAAGTAATGTGTCCATGTTTCTCTTCTCCTTCCTCTTCCATTTTAGCCAAAACGTATCCTATAATCATGTTGTATAATACATAAGTATATATAATAAGTACATAAGTAAGTATTACTTTTGTAATAATGATGAAAGATCAGGGCAACTTACCCACAATTTTTCCTTTGCCATCTTCTGCTACATAACTCAGCTGTGGCCAAGATAATCCATGGAAAAAATAATATTTCATTTGGTAATTTTCAGGTAGGCATAACAAATTGCAATGTTGCATGTTCATTAAATCTTCAGGCTTGGCGCAACGTATATTCATTTTGCTACAAATAAAAAATTATACTTATTAAAATCATTCATTAAAATGCTAAACAATGCAAAAAAGTAATATATTATTTAGAGATATTTAAAGATAAATTTAAAAGCATAATTTATTAAGCATATTAAAATACTACCATTATATTCAATTTTATACAATCGATTGAATGAGAAAAAATTCTTAAATAATATATAAGTATGTAGGTTTAAAATTGTTGCATGTGGCTGATATTATCTTTACCTGGATATTAGTTGAAAATTTATAAACCTATATATCAATCCCTGCGAACTTTCTTGATTTTATTTCGGCTATTTTTAAGATCTACTACTGTAGAAGATTCTGACATGCCACCAAGTAATTCGCGTACAAATCTGAATCTGGATAAAAAGAGCTTCCAAACTATGTACCAGCCTGAAAGAAATTATGCATTATTAAAAAATTTGAGTAAAAATAATAAGTTTATTCAAAAAATTAGCCAAGCCTAACTTTGTGATTGAATTTTTAGGTTATGTTAACAAATTTAATTTATATTATGAATTTAAGAAAAATATAATAATATATGATACAAATAAAAACACCTTATATACTAAAACGTTATTTAAAATTCATAAAACGAAGCTTGTAAATTATAAAAACAATTTAAACGCATGTTTAAGATATTTTTTTAATCAAGCATGACACTTACCTGCGGATACTAATATTAACACTATTAAGACTGAAGATATTATGGATACGCAGGCAAGAAGAAAATCCTTCATAATTAAAATGTTAAATTATACCTAGGGCAAGCTTTTATAACAGGCTATCAACAATAGTCAAATAACATTTTTGATGTAAGCAAATTTAAATTACGAATGTCATGGAGCAAAGTTTGACTGTATATCAAAAGCTACAGTGCATTTCTACTTGATAATTTTGCCAAATGCCTCTTGGCACTTGCATATGGGAAAATACTAATTATGAAAATTAAATTATTTTATTTGCATTTGCAGAGTAATCAGGTTCATTCTAAATTGAGGAATTTATTAGCTAGCTCATGTCATAGACCATAATATTAATTATTTTATTAAATAAGCAAAAAATGTTTAAATATATTTATTTATATGGCAATACTTATGATTTGCACTATAATTATTAATACAGTTTTTCAATATTTTATATATTTGAAATTAAATTATAAGCATAGTGAGCAAACTGTAATCACACTGCAATGTAGTGTAATTGGTATCTAATGATTTATAAATTTAATATATGTATAATTTAAATATTCAATATATATATATATATATATATATATATATATAATTTAAATATTCAATATATATCTATAGATAAAAGAAGAGGAATTCAATATATGCAAAGAGTATATAATATCTAATAAAAAATTTTTTTAATCTGAGATTTGTTGTATTCATCAAAATATTTAGGCAATTGATTTAAAAACTTTATATTTAAGAATATATTATAAAATTTCATTTATAATTAGCCTCAACAACTATGAATATAGAAAATCAATTTAACTTAAATAGATATTCTCGCAATGAGTAAAATATTTATTTTGTAGAACATTCTTCTGGAGTACAACTATATTATACTTAATTACATATAATTTAGATCTATGTATATATATATATTATATATATATATATATATATATATATATATCATTTAATCTTCGTCACATTCATCTTCATCCATAAGATGACTCAATTTCAATTCCTTTTTATTAGATTTTGTATGCGTTTGTTTCTGTATAACTGTTTTCTTCTTTATAGATTGACCAACAACATATTCAGGCATAACTACTTTCATATTTTTGAAAGATTTTGGGTCAGTATCATTATCCATAGTATCTAATTTAACTTTTACTGAAGAATTGTATTTAGGACCTACGTCACTTGAAATACTTTTCATATTGTTTTGATCACGTCTATCTTCTAATTCTTTTAAAAATGTAAAAGCTGCTGATGCATTACTAGATTCTGACATGTCAGTAGATGAAATGTCTTCTAAGCTATATTTGGTCCATTTGTGGGGGTTCTTGAGAAAATCAGGTCTGTTGTTTGGATGCAAACGCTTAGGTTTAGGTGCTTCAGGTCTTTTAAAAATACTTTCTTTTCCTCTAAATTTTTTTGTAGATACGCTTTTGTTTTGTAAATCTTGGGGTTCGTCACATATTGAATCAATTTGTGCTTGTTGTCGGTTTATATTCATATTTCTTTCTACTTCATTCAAGTGTTGAAAAAGTGCATTTTGTTTGCTGATAAAGTTGTTGTTACCACCAACAACAGAAAATTGTCCTGGCACGTATGTCATAATGTTGGACTTATAATTCAAAGTATTATCACCTACTATTATCTATTAATTCAATTTATTATTTAATACTTTTACATGCATCGCCTTCGATTAAAATTTAGTTTTAAATTCTATTCTAGTCTAGCTGTCAGTTGTATTGTGTTGGTAGTGCAACATGTGCGAACAACGCCATGGAAGGAGAACTTAAAAATGGCGATGACCGTTTATTTGAAAATATGTTTAAATAAAATATTTTGTAAAAATAATATATTAGATATATACATTAAAACTACAAAAAATTAAAAAAAAAATTCTCTTTATAAATCAGTTTGCAAGAGCAAACAAGAAAAGTGTTTATTTAATTGAAACTGTATACGGGGCCCTGTCGAGGCACATTGCGCTCTTGGAGTAATTATACTATCATAGATAAATAAACTATTATAATAGGTGTAAATTTACGAAAATGAGTGTAAAAATACATCATTTCATGTAAAATTCTATAACGAGTTTAAATATATTACAATCAGAATAAATCTACTAAACCACACTAATGAGTGTAAATCTAAGAAAATGAGTGTAATCTTAATAGAATAAAAATCTGCGAGAATGAGCATAAACCTACTAAAATGAGCTTAAATATACTATAAATAGTGTATTTCTACTACAATAAGAGTAAATCTATGAGAACGATTGTAAATCTACTTCAATGAGTTATAAAATATATGTGCTATACAATATGATGATCTGTATAAATCTACATAAGGATTGTAAACTCACGTGTGTGAGTGTAAATTTACTTAAAAAGTTAAAATAATATACTATACAATTAGTGTAAAAATACTACAACAAATGTAAACTGATTGTGAATTTACTATAATGAAAATTACTACAATGATTGTACATCACGTGTATCGTGTATAAGGGTTAATTTACTGGAATGTAAACGCTCATTCCTAGAATTTAAATTTACTAAAATTTTGATGAAAAGTATAAATTTAAGTTGACATCTAACATACTACCGAATCAAAAACCTAAAACAAAAATAAACAAATTTTTACAAAAATTTTTAGTGACGTGTCTGATAGCCTTTATTAAAAATGCAAAATAATCGTTAATTAAATGGCTCGAGGTCGAGTTTTAATGAAGATATGAAGATCACACCAGCAGACAACAACAAATCAAATAAAGCATCAAAATGTGCAAAAAAAGTGACGAATTGTTCAAAGAACGTAAATCGAGATAGTACGTTGGAAACAAAGAATAATTCAGTTCTTCCAAAAACTAGAAAACCTCTGAATTCCCAAATTTTAAATACTCAAACCCAAACGGATTTCAGTTCGCAAGATAGCATTCAGGAAAATGCTGGTGAGTTTATATCTCTTGAAGGAGTTCCATGCGTCGAGTTTCGGCAATACGATAATAATTTAATTCAAAATAATGACTTATATCCACATACAGAAGATGAGAAAATCGATCCAAACGACATTTATATAAACGGATTAAAAGAATCATATTCCGAATGCTCCATCGAATTTGATAAACTTTCAAGTGACGCAAGTGACCATCAGTTCGATTACGATTACCAACATCCTACAGAACACTATATAAGAGCATACGATCTCAGAAATTCTCCATGTAATAATTTTGATCTTCGTACAATTGACGAAGCTATTAGAAGAAACACAATAAATTTACGAGCTATAGAAAAGGATAATGAATTATACGATTTACTAGAACAGGCAAGTAAAAATCCACTAAGAAGTGAAAAATGTCCTAGAACAGTTGAAAAGGAAAATGTACCAGCAAAGAAAACAAACCCAACCAAAACAAAATTAAATCAAGCGATTCCTAGACCAAAAACACCCATATCTTCTCCAAAATTAACTGGTAAACCTTCCATGATACCAAAATTTGAAGTTAAAACTTACGTATCAAGCGTTTCGTACGAAAATGTAACAGAAATTAAAAAACAGCATAAGCATAAGAACAATATCCCAACAACAAAAACTCTTAATAGCAATAAAAATTTCAACAAAACCCGTACTAGAGAAGCAGATGATCATAGAAGGAAGAAGTAAGTTTTTAATCAGTTTCTTAATGTTTTTGTAGATATAAGTTGAAATGTAGTTTGCTCGAATACTTTCTTTTAAAAACTAACTTACTTTTATCCTTCATTTCAAATTAATGATGTGAGAGTGTAATTTTTTAATTTTTTTTATTTATATGTTATTTATTTTATAGACAAGAACACGAGCGTCTTATGCAAGAAATTAAAATCCGACAAGAAGAAAAGCGCCGAATTTCGGAAGAAATTCAACGAAAAATGGAACAAAAACAGTTATTGGAGAAGAAAATGGAAACAAAACGCATTAGTGTCCAAACAAAAGATATAAAACGAAATGTAAAGGTTACAAAGTCCTCAATATTTTAATTGACATTCTTCCAAGGATTTTATCTCAACAATAATATAAAATAAATTATAGACTCGATCTGATCAGCTACGAACAATTCCGGCAAGTGGCGACTGCAGAGAGAAACGCAGTGTATCGGTATGTCAACGACTTAAAAAATCTGTGATGTTAGTAGCCGTTGAAAAAGCCACAAGCATACAAAGTTTCTCAGCAGGAAGCGATGTCCAAACACAAACTGATATAGCTCTTCCAACTAGATACAAAAATTCCAATATCAGCAGTCAACTTAATCTAACTAGTAACAATAATATCAATAACATCGAAGAGTCCGAACCATATTCTTTGCACGGGGAGTTCTTTACAGTTGTGCAGAACTGCGATGGCACCTACAGCATGGGCGATCAAGGTCTTTCTCTAAGTGACAACCGAGTATCCAAATTTCTTCAATCTTATAGACCATCAGAAGCTTTAGCAATAACATCACACTCGGAGTCTCAAAACATGTCTGATATTTTCAACATGGCATCTTTTGACTTGAACCAAGAATTAAGTGCAAAACCAAATGTAGTTACAAACAATACCCAATCTATGCCTGTTTTGAAACCAATTGAAGGTAAACCAAGGTTTGTTGACAGAGCTGATAGTAAAGTTTCTGAATTCACGGCAAATACTAATAATTATTCCAGTTCCAATGGAATTATTAATAAGAGAATTAACGAACTAAAGAATTCAGATTCGTGCCCTGGCCGCAAAAAGACTCTCTGTGAAGTAACATTTCAAAAAGAAACTGAAAAATGCATTATGAACACTTGTATGGATAGCAAAAGCAACAGAAAGTTGTTGGAGGAATTTGATAAGTGGAGTGATGCATCAAGTGAGTATAATAGATAGTCTTTTCCAACATAGATAAAATACAACGAAAACGATCTATAATAGCTTTTTGAAGATTTGATTTCTAAAACCATGAATATGTTTTATGTTCTCAAAGAATATTACTTTTATATATGTAACAACCACCAAATATATCAAATGTGTCTATAATTTGCTTTACATATTAATGGCTCAACATTTACTCGGAGCTGATTATATTTCAATGATAGCCAGCAAAGTCAATGAATCTCTAATAGTAGAATACCTACATTTTTGTCTGTTGTTCAATTTGCCTGAAGTGTTTAATAAACCTTTCCAATACTAAGATTAATGTTACATTAGATTTAACAAATAATAATGAGCAATTTATTAATTAACTAATAAAAGTCAATTATTCCACTCCACAGCAACTCAAACCACAAAGAACTTCCAAAGAATTCAAAATGCAATGCAACCTATTCGTGAATTATCAAAATTTGGCAACGAATTTAACACCTTGGATATATTCTCTGAATCCAAAAGCATGCAGTCATCCATTTTAAAAAAGCGTCCTATGAAAGTTAACAAAGTGAAAATCAAGAAAGTCTCAAAAGTCAAATCTAGCTTAAAGAAACAAGATGTTTTCCAAAACCGGACAAAACAAATAATGGCAGGGAAAGATTTTAATATTCAAAATGATTCTCCACTATGTAAAAGCAAAAAGAAATATGGGACTACAAGAGTGAAGTTAAACAAAAAATATGTCATGGACTTGGGAGGATATTGGAGCCGAGCTTGTTCGCACTTTCAAAAATGCAGTCGCATGTCGGATTTGCGGCATACAATTTTATTCGCAATTTATGCGTTTGCTTTTGCAGTCGTTTTTGGGGCTTTGCGTGTGCCTCCACCTAAATGTATTCCAAATGTTTACTGATCAATTTTCATATGCAGCAGTAATGTTTTATATCATTGTATTGGACTTTTATATAGTATTTACCGTATTATTAAAATAGTTGAAAAATATATACATGTGTATATACATATACGACTTTTAATTCACCACCATCATGAAATAAAATAACAATCAAAGTTACACAACTATGTTAATATTTTACGTTGCTAAAATCTAAAATCGTTACTTTTAAATTCGATTTTTTTGAAGGCCCTAAGAAAAAGTTAATGTTTTTGCAAGAAAATCCGATTTTACGTTTTCTTGAAGTTTTAAGTCATTCGTAATCATTTGAGGCCAACATTGGTAAAAAAGTTGTGCGTGTGCGCGTGTGTGTTTGTGAGCCAAAATTGGTCTTTACGTCGTCGTTTTCTCAAAAACGGCTGAACCGATTTCTAAAATTTAATAAAAACCATTCGATGTGTTCAATAA
The DNA here is from genome assembly GCF_003426905.1 of Ctenocephalides felis. NCBI lineage: Eukaryota > Metazoa > Arthropoda > Insecta > Siphonaptera > Pulicidae > Ctenocephalides > Ctenocephalides felis. The sequence goes on along the minus strand of NW_020537324.1, from coordinate 12,815,156 downwards.
GCACTCGGTTTGACCAAGCCTTTTCTTGATAATTAGCAGACAAATGCGAAATTATTCATTCATATTTTAGCCAAAAATTCTAATCCGATTACTGACATCTAGTTTTTATTTATTATATTATATAAACATATTTTTTGTCAAAATTTATATTTTCAATACAACTAATATAATATTAATTTTATTATTTCGATAAAATAAATAATCATAGCAGTTGTTATTTTAGTAAAATGATTATTTTGACATTGAAAACATAGTGATCCATGTCATAAATTTTATTTTTTTGTTTATGTAATAAAAGGGAAACAATATCTATTTTTTCTAAATTCAGCAAGTAATTTTTTAAAACCAGGAAACTGACAAAATTCTTAGTGATGTTTATTAAAAGAAACAATGAAGAATTGTACATCACATAAGCACTCCCGAAAATGCTGTCTCCGATACCGAACTGTGGAAGATGTATCAAGCGAGGAGGATTTACCCATGTATGCTTGAACAAAGTTCTAATTACTATTTTAATATGAATTTAGAATTATATTTAGTATTGTTTATAATTAGATGCAGATCGGAGACCGTAACTAAAAGAGGAGTTACTACCAATGCTTGCTGCAAAAGGCATAGAAAACTTGCAGCTCATGGAATAGTCATGCCGGTAACAGACTTTGTTTACATTATTCGTATTAGACCTAACATTATTATTAAATAGAAATATTATTAACTTTTCATAGGGTAAGTTATAGTAATCGCAAAGAATCGAAAATAAAAATGTGTATATTTAGAAACGTAAAGATTTCAATGGTTTCTGAACAATTTGGCATACCTTAGGATTGAGCGACAAATAATCGTCGACAATTTCTTTAACAGATTAATAAATTTGAATAATTAAAAAAAATCTATTCGTATTGGAGACATAGCTGATTAGTTTTTAGCAAAAGCAGGTCCAGCCGTTTCGAAAATAAGGGGCAAAACGTACCAAAAATGGTAATTAAGTTTTTGAGATGACAGAGATATGAATATGATTTAAATAACATTTTATTTGTATTGGCTAAATAAAGAACTTGTTAAATCTTTGGGACAACAGGTTTAGCGGTTTCGGAGATATAATAAAAAAAGTAGAAAAAAAGCCTCTTGGTGTTAAAAATGATCATCAGACATATGCAGAATAAATTATTTTTTAATAATAAGTAGAAATTTTGTTTACATTTCCATGGGTATCCGATTGCTTTAAAATAAGTTCAGAATTTAAAATAACAAATTTCAAATTTTTCGAAAGTCAATTTATTTCAAAAATATGAAAATTAAATAAAAAATTAATTAAAAATCGATTTTTTTGGTTTTCAAAATGTTATAAAGAATTTAATTTTTGGTACGGGATGTTCCAGCAATTTGCCTTAAAGCACGATGCCATGCACCACTAGTTTGTATTCAAGTTTTATAAGCTACAGACTCTATATTGAACAATGAAAATGTTCGAATCTCTTATACCTGCAGTCTGCAGTATAAGTTACCAGTTTCAAGTAGCACAACTAGTGTATCCGCCTAAAAAAAGGTGATTTTTGGGAATTTGTATTAAAAAAACTACTTGATCAATCATTTCAAAATTTCAGGAATATATTTATACATGTTTTAAGAATACATAGTAAAATGTTTGAAGAAAAAAAATTAATATTTTTTAAGTTATCGTCGATCTCCAACGGCGCGACAAAAAAAGGTCCTTCACTGCAGCAGTGATTACGGCCTTCTACGTGTATGAAATTTAAAAAAAGAATTTTCGTTAAACTAGATAATATTGTCTGTAAAATGAACTACGATAAAGAAAAAAAATCAAAAATTGACAAAATTGCGGCGTTTTTAGAGAAAAGTCGAATTTTACCCAAAATTTTGGTCGTTTTTGGACTGCCAAAATTCGATTTTTGATGCGATCAAAAAATCGATAGTTCATTTTACGGAGAACTATATATAGAACATGTAAAAAAAATTTGATAGTTATCGGATCGTTTGTTTTTGAGTAATTGCTGCAGCAAATTCGGAAAATGCTGTTTCGAGAAAAACGCGTTTAAAGATTAAATTATGTAATACTATATACTATATATATACTCTTTAAATGGCTGTAACTCAAAAACTATTTAAGATAACGATTTAAATTTAAATTTTGGTATTTTATTTTTGAAGGTATAACCTATCGAAATATGGAACTTCGAATTTTTGAAAATTTCACCCTAGTTGTGCCCCTTAAGTTAATAGTTTTTATAAAGAAGTAAAGATAAACAGAATAATTAAGAATCTTGCCCACAACTGAACTGACTGAACTTTGATAGCCACTAAAATTATTTGTTTGTCTCGTGTACAGTTTCAAAATATTTTCGCAAAGCAAACTTTTACTGTGCACTAATTCCAGAAACTGATGAGAAATCTTAAATCGCTGCAGGGTTCTCGCAAATGCCAGCGTGGTTCTCCTCCCCCGAAAAAGCGGAAAGTTGATGTCGCCGAGAAGTGCCAATCATGCAACGATCTCAGTGAAAGTTCATCTGCCAGTTCAATAGAGACTGTCAGTGCTAAGAACAAGCGCCCTCGTCGGGCCCAGACCAAGAGACCGGCACGCAAGGCGAAGTCAAGGGCGCAAAGCACTCGCCGGGCTAAATCGAGGAAACGGTCAGTTCCCGCAAAACGCGGAAAAAGTGTCCGTCCGAACGCGCGCAGCGCGAACACTAAAGAAAAGCCAAACAGGAGACGCGAAAAATGCCCGAAATGTGGATGCTATCACGATTAATTTCCATATTATTTACTCGAAATATTTTTTGTGTGTAACGTTCTTGTAATTGCCATACCCGACATTTATGTTAATTAACAAAGAACTGTGTTCGCTTCTATTCAACATAAATAAAAATACAAGATACAAAAGCATTTTTTTTGAATTTCTTCTGAAAATTTTGTTCAAAGATCATACTAGATACGGACAAATAATAAATTATTTATTAATTATTATTTACCTATTAATTCGTGTAATCGCAATATAATTACATTGTATCTTTATACAATATCACAAATATAATTTACTTGCCACTAGCAAAAATCAATCTATATCTCTTCCCGCAGGGAAAGAAGCGGCGATGATACAAACATTTCACCCTGTAATAAGACATATTTAAAAAGCATTCTGCGTGAAAGAGGTTCCGGAGTCTTAAACAAAGAAATTTTAGACGAGTTTGAAGATTTTGAGGAAGCCATAAGCTGTAGTTGTAAAGTGTGTAGGAAATACTTAAAATTATATATGAAATTGTTTTTAGAAGCAAATTAAAAAATATAATTCCAGTTCGTTGTTTAAATTTTTTCTATCATAATAGTAAATAAATATAAAAACCATTCGGTTTTTACTGTTTTATATTAATGCAATTGCTTTGATTCACTTACACATTCAATAATTTAACAAAACAAAAAAGCTCTCTTCGTCAAAACTCATCACTTCCACATGTTTCTTCTGAAGATACTTGCTCGCACTTTATTTCACCTTGCAAACGTCGAATTTCCAACTTTTGTTGACTTCTATAAAAAAAATGATCATTCTTTTAAATTATATATATTCTCTTTCAATATATATATATATATATATATATATATATATATATATATATATTATATATAAAAATGGAGCTCTCTTTCAAATGTCCGAATAAAACTCGAAAACGGCTGAATCGATTGGGCCAGTCTTAGTCTTGAAAAATTCGTGCTAATCCAGAGAATGTCCAAAAGGTAAGAAATTATTTCAAATCCGCGTAGAAACTTTACATTTTGAATTTGAAAATTTTTGTAGAAGCGTAATTTAAATAGAACAATGGACGGTGGAAATTTCTTGAAATGTCAAACGCTTTTGACAGATGATGTTCAATTACGTTTAATAGGATGTTTTACGCGAATATTATTTTTTTGTGATAAATTTGTAGTAAGTAGTTTTGTTTGTAGTTTTATTCATATACAAAAACGTTAGTAAACGGGCCCCAAGTGTTACTAGAGACTCAAAATATAAACTTTTTTGATATGTTAATATGAAAATGCATTTTTGGCATATTTTTCTCAAACACGGTGCTCTGAAAGATCTTATTTGTATAATTATATGCTCATTGGTATTTATAAAACATTTTCTAGGTTATATTATTTTTTATTTATGTTATTTAAATTCAGAACCTAAATTTGGTATCGATCAAATGGACCTTTTGTCGAATAACATTTTTCCAGTTATAATTTCCCAGAATTTATCGCAGAATAGATAGTAATATATGAAGGTCCCGGGGTTAAAAAGGCCAACCACCGATTTGTCAAAAATCAGTAAAGTTAAGCATTGTTTAACAACAATATTTGAAAGTAGAGGAGAAAAGATGTATAGCCAGCTACCAGCTTGATTTGAAAACGGTAATCTTTGAAATGGGGGAGATAAACGGTAATCTTTGAGAATCCATAATAAAAGTATTTTCTTCCGTTGGTAGTTTTTAAGCATTAGTTAAAAATGTAATTATTTTGTAAAATACCTTTGAAACTATAATAAGGTTTTAAATCTTTTTGCCACCTGCCCGTTTCAAGTTACCCCGCCTACAGGGTGAAAAGGTCTAGATAACAAATTTTTGAAAGACGGCAAAAAAGCACATTTCTACAATGATGAAGTAGAAGGCAGTTTATTGAACTCAGATAATTGTTCGTTTGATATGTGTTATTTGCTGTGATATAATTGTTATGGTTTTCACAATATAGTTTACATTTGCTCAAAGTCAAATTGGACCTTTGTGCCTCGCCCTGCTCTACATATATACTTTATATTATATTTACTTTTTTCACCGAATGTTACTTGAAACTTTTCAAAAAGCAGGTAAAAAAAGAAATACTTTTTTGAATTTTAAATATTTATTTTCTATCTCTCCTCGCAAAAATTTGAAAGTTTTGTATAAACTCAGTAGTATTATTTACAATTATACACAAAATCCAGAATCCAAAAACAATATGAAAAACTTGAAACGTAATCAATTAGTGGAAAGACCAAAAAAGACTTGGATGGTTTATACTATTTCCTATAGAAAGTGTATAAATCTTCCAGTTTAAATAAACCAATGGGGTTCATTGTTTTTATAATACTTCATTGTATATAGCATTCAAAGAACACATCCTTATACACTTAAAGTATTAATATTTTTGATTCTCTAGAAATTGTCTAGAATATACCTTATTTAGCAAAACAACGTTTGCCGGGTCAGCTAGTATATATATATATATATATATATATATATATATATATATATATTATGTTAAATGTTAAATATGAACAATCAGGGCCGGATTTAGAAATTTGGCGCCCCGGGGCACTGACAAAAATGCCGCCCCATCCCTGAAATTTTACGAACTTTCGAACTTTTTTTTAAAGCAATCGCGCTGCTTCAGCTGCGAGGGATAAAATATTGAAGCGCGTAAGCGCCGCGTCGCAGTCTAACGGATAAACAATGTTACAGAACTTATATAATGTAAACAAAATGTATACTTATTATTATAATATCTTTAAAATATCTGATAATTTAATGTGTCTATGTCTTATGATCACTTTTGTCCGCCAAATGTTTCTTTTTCAAATTTTTTTATTGAACCATCGAAACCGCTAAACCTGCCCCCCATAAATTTAAGCAGTTATTTATTGTGTAATTTTTTTTAATGTTATTGGTCGCGTTTTTCTCAAAAACTCAATTATTATTTTTGGCATTTTCGCCCGTATCTTCAAAACAGTTGGACCTGCCTTGACCAATAACTAATCGCACGTCTCCTTATTAATAGGAATTGAATCATAAATCGGTTGATCTGTGTTCTCCAAATCGACTTGAATAATTAAAAAATATTAGATTTGTATTGATGGGGAGACTTGCCGATTAGCTTTTGGTACAGGCAATTACGAAAAATGGTAATTGAGTTTCGATATTTCTTCTCTGAAACAGCTACGTAGCGCGATTGCTTAGTAAAAAGTTCGTAATTTTCGAAAAATTTCAAAATACAAAAAATGTGTTTTAGAAGTCTTTTTTTTCATTTTTCAATAAAATTTAAAACTCTTTATAAAATGTAATTTTCAGTAAGGGATGTTTCAGTAATTTGTCTTAAGGAAAAATGCCATGAGTCACTAGTTTAAATTTTTTTTTTCGACGATATAAGCTTGGAAGTGCACAAATACGTCATTTTAAGAGGTCTCGAGAACTGAAGAACAAATTTTTCTTAACTTTCACCTTGTTTACGGATCTTTATATTAGCCTAATTGCCAAATTTGATAACTTAATAACCAATTTGATAATTTACGTTCGGAGAGGGAGGGAGGCTAGGCAAAATAATAAATTTTAGTTAACATTTATTTCAACCCAAATTTTGCATTGCAATCGTATTATGTTTTGTTAATTACATTTCTTGAAATAATAAATGTTGTTAAAAAAGTTGATTATATTGTATAGAATTTTTTTCTCACTATCCAAACTTTGCCGCCCCCCAAAATTTGCCGCCCTGGGCAGTAGCCCCGATTGCCCCTACTGTAAATCCAGCACTGTGAACAATACAACACTCCGGATTTTAACACACACTTTATTCGGTTATAAAACATATAGGAGTTCTGATTGCTGTTCAAACAATAAAACTAACTGTAAGTGGAATTCTGTCTTAAGGCATCGTGCCTTAAGGCAAATTGCTGGAACTTCCCATACTAAAAATTATTATTTTTTTAAAAACGATTACCATTTTTGAAAATAATATACTTTGAAAAGATAAGATTTTTGAGAAACTATAAATTGGACAAAAAATTACTTTTTTTTGAAAAAAAATTTTTAAAAAAAAAAATTTTTTTTTTAATTTTTTTTTTTTTGAAAAATCTTTTTTTTCTTTATTTTGACGCGTAAGCATTGGTACGGAACCCATAGGAATGTTAACAAAATGTATACTGATTGTTAAAATCTCTATAAAATATCTGATAATTTGATGTGCATATGTCTAATAATCATTTTTGACCGCCAAATGGCTCATTTTTTTACTTTTTCCTCCATATCTCCGAAACCGCTAGACCTACCATCATGAAAATTTTACCGATTCTTCATCTTGTCAATACAAGTGAAATGTTTTTTGAATTCTTCAAATCGGACACTCCGTTCTCTTAAAAGCTGAGTTTCCGTTTTGGGCACTTTTTGCCCCGTATCTTCGTAACGGCTAGACCTGCCTTCGCCAAAAACTAATCAGCACGTCTCCTTATCGATACGAATCGAATGTTTTCTGAATTATTCAAATCGGTTGATTCGTGTTCCCGAAATCGTCGACGAAAATTTGAATCCGCACATACATACACACACACACATACATCCATTTTTTCTAAGGTATGCCAAAATGTTCAGAAACCTTTGAAACGTAAAGATATAAAAAAAATTTCATTTTTGATTTTTTTGCGATTACTATAACTTGCCCTCGAATCGAATGTTTTCTGAATTATTCAAATCGGTTGATTCGTGTTCCCGAAATCGTCGACGAAAATTTGTATCCGCACATACATACACACACACACATACATCCATTTTTTCTAAGGTATGCCAAAATGTTCAGAAACCTTTGAAACGTAAAGATATAAAAAAAATTTCATTTTTGATTTTTTTGCGATTACTATAACTTGCCCTACGGGAAGTTAAAAAAATATATAGGCTTCGGATTATCCGGAATTCGGATTATCCGGACGATTATCCCGATTATCCGGAATTCGGATTATCCGGAATTCGGATTATCCGGAATTCGGATTATCCGGAATTCGGATTATCCGGAATTCGGATTATCCGGACATCCGATTATCCGGACATCCGATTATCCGGACATCCGATTATCCGGACATCCGATTATCCGGACATCCGATAATCCGGACATCCGATTATCCGGACATCCGATTATCCGGACATCCGATTATCCGGACATCCGATTATCCGGACAACCGATTATCCGGACATCCGATTATCCGGACATCCGATTATCCGGACATCCGATTATCCGGACAACCGATTATCCGGACATCCGATTATCCGGACAACCGATTATCCGGACATCCGTTTATCCGGACAACCGATTATCCGGACAACCGATTATCCGGACATCCGATTATCCGGACATCCGATTATCCGGACATCCGATTATCCGGACATCTTATTATCCGGACATCCTATTATCCGGACATCCGATTATCCGGACATCCGATTATCCGGACATCCGATTATCCGGACATCCGATTATCCGGACAACAGATTATCCGGACAACAGATTATCCGGACAACCGATTATCCGGACATCCGATTATCCGGACATCCGATTATCCGGACATCCGATTATCCGGACATCCTATCATCCGGACATCCGATTATCCGGACATCCGATTATCCGGACATCCAATTATCCGGACATCCGATTATCCGGACATCCGATTATCCGACATCCGATTATCCGGATATCCGATTATCCGGACATCCGATTATCCGGACATCCGATTATCCGGACATCCGTTTATCCGGACAACCGATTATCCGGACAACCGATTATCCGGACATCCGATTATCCGGACATCCGATTATCCGGACATCCGATTATCCGGACATCCGATTATCCGGACATCCGATTATCCGGACATCCGATTATCCGGACATCCGATTATCCGGACATCCGATTATCCGGACATCCGATTATCCGGACATCCGATTATCCGGACATCCGATTATCCGGACACGATTATCCGGACATCCGATTATCCGGACATCCGATTATCCGGACATCCGATTATCCGGACATCCGATTATCCGGACATCCGATTATCCGGACATCCGATTATCCGGACATCCTATTATCCGGACATCCTATTATCCGGACATCCGATTATCCGGACATCCGATTATCCGGACATCCGATTATCCGGACATCCGATTATCCGGACATCCGATTATCCGGACATCCGATTATCCGGACATCCGATTATCCGGACATCCGATTATCCGGACATCCGATTATCCGGACATCCGATTATCCGGACATCCGATTATCCGGACATCCGATTATCCGGACATCCGATTATCCGGACATCCGTTTATCCGGACATCCGATTATCCGGACATCCGATTATCCGGACATCCGATTATCCGGACATCCGATTATCCGGACATCCGATTATCCGGACATCCGATTATCCGGACATCCGATTATCCGGACATCCGATTATCCGGACATCCGATTATCCGGACATCCGATTATCCGGACATCCGATTATCCGGACATCCGATTATCCGGACATCCGATTATCCGGACATCCGATTATCCGGACATCCGATTATCCGGACATCCGATTATCCGGACATCCGATTATCCGGACATCCGATTATCCGGACATCCGATTATCCGGACATCCGTTTATCCGGACATTCGATTATCCGGACATCCGATTATCCGGACAACCGATTATCCGGACAACCGATTATCCGGACATTCGATTATCCGGACATCGGATTATCCGAATATCCGATTATCCGGACATCCGATTATCCGGACATCCGATTATCCGGACAACCTATTATCCGGACAACCGATTATCCGGACATCCGATTATCCGGACATCCGATTATCCGGACATCCGATTATCCGGACATCCGATTATCCGGACATCCGATTATCCGGACAACCGATTATCCGGACAACCGATTATCCGGACATCCGATTATCCGGACATCCGATTATCCGGACATCCGATTATCCGGACATCCGATTATCCGGACATCCGTTTATCCGGACATCCGATTATCCGGACATCCGATTATCCGGACATCCGTTTATCCGGACATCCGATTATCCGGACATCCGATTATCCGGACATCCGATTATCCGGACATCCGATTATCCGGACATCCGATTATCCGGACATCCGTTTATCCGGACATCCGTTTATCCGGACAACCGATTATCCGGACATCCGTTTATCCGGACAACCGATTATCCGGACATCCGATTATCCGGACAACCGATTATCCGGACAACCGATTATCCGGACAACCGATTATCCGGACATCCGATTATCCGGACATCCGATTATCTGGACATCCGATTATCCGGACATCCGATTATCCGGACATCCGATTATCCGGACATCCGATTATCCGGACATCCGTTTATCCGTACATCCGTTTATCCGGACAACCGATTATCCGGACATCCGTTTATCCGGACAACCGATTATCCGGACAACCGATTATCCGGACAACCGATTATGCGGACATTCGATTATCCGGACATCCGATTATCCGGATATCTGATTATCCGGACATCCGATTATCCGGACATCCGATTATTCGGACATCCGATTATCCGGACAACCGATTATCCGGACAACCGATTATCCGGACATCCGTTTATCCGGACAACCGATTATCCGGACAACCGATTATCCGGACAACCGATTATGCGGACATTCGATTATCCGGACATCCGATTATCCGGATATCCGATTATCCGGACATTCGATTATCCGGACAACCGATTATCCGGACAACCGATTATCCGGACAACCGATTATCCAGACATCCGATTATCCGGACATCCGTTTATCCGTACATCCGTTTATCCGGACAACCGATTATCCGGACATCCGTTTATCCGGACAACCGATTATCCGGACAACCGATTATCCGGACAACCGATTATGCGGACATTCGATTATCCGGACATCCGATTATCCGGATATCCGATTATCCGGACATTCGATTATCCGGACAACCGATTATCCGGACAACCGATTATCCGGACAACCGATTATCCGGACATCCGATTAACCGGACATCCGATTATCCGGACATCCGATTATCCGGACATCCGATTATTCGGACATCCGATTATCCGGACAACCGATTATCCGGACAACCGATTATCCGGACAACCGATTATCCGGACATCCGATTATCCGGACATCCGATTATCCGGACATCCGATTATCCGAACATCCGTTTATCCGGACATCCGATTATCCGGACATCCGATTATCCGGACATCCGATTATCCGGACATCCGATTATCCGGACATCCGATTATCCGGACATCCGATTATCCGGACATCCGATTATCCGGACATTCGATTATCCGGACATCCGATTATCCGGACATCCGATTATCCGGACATCCGTTTATCCGGACAACCGATTATCCGGACATCCGATTATCCGGACATCCGTTTATCCGGACAACCGATTATCCGGACAACCGATTATCCGGACAACCGATTATCCGGACATCCGATTATCCGGATATCCGATTATCCGGACATCCGATTATCCGGACATCCGATTATCCGGACAACCGATTATCCGGACAACCGATTATCCGGACATCCGATTATCCGGACATCCGATTATCCGGACATCCGATTATCCGGACATCCGATTATCCGGACATCCGATTATCCGGACATCCAATTATCCGGACAACCGATTATCCGGACAACCGATTATCCGGACATCCGATTATCCGGACATCCTATTATCCGGACATCCGATTATCCGGACATCCGATTATCCGGACATCCGATTATCCGGACATCCGGTTATCCGGACATTCGATTATCCGGACATCCGATTATCCGGACATCCGATTATCCGGACATCCGATTATCCGGACATCCGAATATCCGGACATCCGATTATCCGGACATCCGATTATCCGGACATTCGATTATCCGGACATCCGATTATCCGGACATCCGATTATCCGGACATCCGATTATCCGGACAATCTATTATCCGGACGACCGATTATCCGGACATCCGATTATCCGGACATCCAATTATCCGGACATCCGATTATCCGGACATCCGATTATCCGGACATCCTATTATCCGGACATCCGATTATCCGGACATCCGATTATCCGGACACCCGATTATCCGGACATCCGATTATCCGGACATCCGATTATCCGGACACCCGATTATCCGGACATCCGATTATCCGGACATCCGATTATCCGGATATCCGATTATCCGGACATCCGATTATCCGCCAAATGTTTCTTTTTCAAATTTTTTTATTGAACCATCGAAACCGCTAAACCTGCCCCTCATAAATTTAAGCAGTTATTTATTGTGTAATTTTTTTTAATGTTATTGGTCGCTTTTTTCTCAAAAACTCAATTATTATTTTTGGCATTTTCGCCCGTATCTTCAAAACAGTTGGACCTGCCTTGACCAATAACTAATCGCACGTCTCCTTATCAATAGGAATTGAATCATAAATCGGTTGATCTGTGTTCTCGAAATCGACTTGAATAATTAAAAAATATTAGATTTGTATTGATGGGGAGACTTGCCGATTAGCTTTTGGTACAAGCAATTACGAAAAATGGTAATTGAGTTTCGATATTTCTTCTCTGAAACAGCTACGTAGCGCGATTGCTTAGTAAAAAGTTCGTAATTTTCGAAAAATTTCAAAATACAAAAAATGTGTTTTAGAAGTCTTTTTTTTCATTTTTCAATAAAATTTAAAACTCTTTATAAAATGTAATTTTCAGTAAGGGATGTTTCAGTAATTTGTCTTAAGGAAAAATGCCATGAGTCACTAGTTTAAATTTTTTTTTTCGACGATATAAGCTTGGAAGTGCACAAATACGTCATTTTAAGAGGTCTCGAGAACTGAAGAACAAATTTTTCTTAACTTTCACCTTGTTTACGGATCTTTATATTAGCCTAATTGCCAAATTTGATAACTTAATAACCAATTTGATAATTTACGTTCGGAGAGGGAGAGAGGCTAGGCAAAATAATAAATTTTAGTTAACATTTATTTCAACCCAAATTTTGCATTGCAATCGTATTATGTTTTGTTAATTACATTTCTTGAAATAAAAAATGTTGTTAAAAAAGTTGATTATATTGTATAGAATTTTTTTCTCACTATCCAAACTTTGCCGCCCCCCAAAATTTGCCGCCCTGGGCAGTAGCCCCGATTGCCCCTACTGTAAATCCAGCACTGTGAACAATACAACACTCCGGATTTTAACACACACTTTATTCGGTTATAGAACATATAGGAGTTCTGATTGCTGTTCAAACAATAAAACTAACTGTAAGTGGAATTCTGTCTTAAGGCATCGTGCCTTAAGGCAAATTGCTGGAACTTCCCATACCAAAAATTATTATTTTTTTAAAAACGATTACCATTTTCGAAAATAATATACTTTGAAAAGATAAGATTTTTGAGAAACTATAAATTGGACAAAAAATTACTTTTTTTTGAAAAAAAATTTAAAAAAAAAAAAATTTTTTTTTTAATTTTTTTTTTTTTTGAAAAATCTTTTTTTTCTTTATTTTGACGCGTAAGCATTGGTACGGAACCCATAGGAATGTTAACAAAATGTATACTGATTGTTAAAATCTCTATAAAATATCTGATAATTTGATGTGCATATGTCTAATAATCATTTTTGACCGCCAAATGGCTCATTTTTTTACTTTTTCCTCCATATCTCCGAAACCGCTAGACCTACCATTATGAAAATTTTACCGATTCTTCATCTTGTCAATACAAGTGAAATGTTTTTTGAATTCTTCAAATCGGACACTCCGTTCTCTTAAAAGCTGAGTTTCCGTTTTGGGCACTTTTTGCCCCGTATCTTCGGAACGGCTAGACCTGCCTTCGCCAAAAACTAATCAGCACGTCTCCTTATCAATACGAATCGAATGTTTTCTGAATTATTCAAATCGGTTGATTCGTGTTCCCGAAATCGTCGACGAAAATTTGAATCCGCACATACATACACACACACATACATCCATTTTTTCTAAGGTATGCCAAAATGTTCAGAAACCTTTGAAACGTAAAGATATAAAAAAAATTCATTTTTGATTTTTTTGCGATTACTATAACTTGCCCTCGAATCGAATGTTTTCTGAATTATTCAAATCGGTTGATTCGTGTTCCCGAAATCGTCGACGAAAATTTGTATCCGCACATACATACACACACACACATACATCCATTTTTTCTAAGGTATGCCAAAATGTTCAGAAACCTTTGAAACGTAAAGATATAAAAAAAATTTCATTTTTGATTTTTTTGCGATTACTATAACTTGCCCTACGGGAAGTTAAAAAAATATATAGGCTTCGGATTATCCGGAATTCGGATTATCCGGACATCCGATTATCCGGAATTCGGATTATCCGGAATTCGGATTATCCGGAATTCGGATTATCCGGAATTCGGATTATCCGGAATTCGGATTATCCGGACATCCGATTATCCGGACATCCGATTATCCGGACATCCGATTATCCGGACATCCGATTATCCGGACATCCGATTATCCGGACATCCGATAATCCGGACATCCGATTATCCGGACATCCGATTATCCGGACATACGATTATCCGGACAACCGATTATCCGGACATCCGATTATCCGGACATCCGATTATCCGGACATCCGATTATCCGGTCAACCGATTATCCGGACATCCGATTATCCGGACAACCGATTATCCGGATATCCGTTTATCCGGACAACCGATTATCCGGACAACCGATTATCCGGACATCCGATTATCCGGATATCCGATTATCCGGACATCCGATTATCCGGACATCCGATTATCCGGACATCCGATTATCCTGGCATCCTATTATCCGGACATCCGATTATCCGGATATCCGATTATCCGGACATCCGATTATCCGGACATCCGATTATCCGGACAACAGATTATCCGGACAACAGATTATCCGGACAACCGATTATCCGGACATCCGATTATCCGGACATCCGATTATCCGGACATCCGATTATCCGGACATCCTATTATCCGGACATCCGATTATCCGGACATCCGATTATCCGGACATCCGATTATCCGGACATCCGATTATCCGGACATCCGATTATCCGGACATCCGATTATCCGGACATCCTATTATCCGGACATCCTATTATCCGGACATCCTATTATCCGGACATCCGATTATCCGGACATCCGATTATCCGGACAACCGATTATCCGGACATCCGATTATCCGGACATCCGATTATCCGGACATCCGATTATCCGGACATCCGATTATCCGGACATCCGATTATCCGGACATCCGATTATCCGGACATCCGATTATCCGGACATCCTATTATCCGGACATCCGATTATCCGGATATCCGATTATCCGGACATCCGATTATCCGGACATCCGATTATCCGGACAACAGATTATCCGGACAACAGATTATCCGTACAACCGATTATCCGGACATCCGATTATCCGGACATCCGATTATCCGGACATCCGTTTATCCGGACAACCGATTATCCGGACAACCGATTATCCGGACATCCGATTATCCGGACAACCGATTATCCGGACATCCGATTATCCGGACATCCGATTATCCGGACAACCGATTATCCGGACAACCGATTATCCGGACAACCGATTATCCGGACAACCGATTATCCGGACATTCGATTATCCGGACATCCGATTATCCGGATATCCGATTATCCGGACATCCGATTATCCGGACATCCGATTATCCGGACATCCGATTATCCGGACATCCGATTATCCGGACATCCGATTATCCGGACATCCGATTATCCGGACATCCGATTATCCGGACATCCGATTATCCGGACATCCGATTATCCGGACATCCGATTATCCGGACATCCGATTATCCGGACAACCGATTATCCGGACAACCGATTATCCGGACAACCGATTATCCGGACACCGATTATCCGGACATCCGATTATCCGGACATCCGATTATCCGGACAACCGATTATCCGGACAACCGATTATCCGGACAACCGATTATCCGGACAACCGATTATCCGGACAACCGATTATCCGGACATCCGATTATCCGGACACCGATTATCCGGACATCCGATTATCCGGACATCCGATTATCCGGACATCCGATTATCCGGACATCCGATTATCCGGACATCCGATTATCCGGACATCCGATTATCCGGACATCCGATTATCCGGACATCCGATTATCCGGACAACCGATTATCCGGACAACCGATTATCCGGACATCCGATTATCCGGACATCCGATTATCCGGACATCCGATTATCCGGACATCCGATTATCCGGACATCCGATTATCCGGACATCCGATTATCCGGACATCCGATTATCCGGACATCCGATTATCCGGACAACGATTATCCGGACAACCGATTATCCGGACATCCGATTATCCGGACATCCGATTATCCGGACATCCGATTATCCGGACATCCGATTATCCGGACATCCGATTATCCGGACATTATCCGGACAACCGATTATCCGGACATCCGATTATCCGGACATCCGATTATCCGGACAACCGATTATCCGGACAACCGATTATCCGGACACCGATTATCCGGACATCCGATTATCCGGACATCCGATTATCCGGACATCCGATTATCCGGACATCCGATTATCCGGACATCCGATTATCCGGACAACCGATTATCCGGACAACCGATTATCCGGACAACCGATTATCCGGACATCCGATTATCCGGACATCCGATTATCCGGACATCCGATTATCCGGACATCCGATTATCCGGACAACCGATTATCCGGACAACCGATTATCCGGACATCCGATTATCCGGACATCCGATTATCCGGACATCCGATTATCCGGACATCCGATTATCCGGACATCCGATTATCCGGACATCCGTTTATCCGGACATCCGATTATCCGGACATCCGATTATCCGGACATCCGATTATCCGGACATCCGATTATCCGGACATCCGATTATCCGGACATCCGATTATCCGGACATCCGATTATCCGGACATCCGATTATCCGGACATCCGATTATCCGGACATCCGATTATCCGGACATCCGATTATCCGGACAACCGATTATCCGGACAACCGATTATCCGGACATCCGATTATCCGGACATCCGATTATCCGGACATCCGATTATCCGGACATCCGATTATCCGGACATCCTATTATCCGGACATCCGATTATCCGGACATCCGATTATCCGGACATCCGATTATCCGGACATCCGATTATCCGGACATCCGATTATCCGGACATCCGATTATCCGGACATCCGATTATCCGGACATCCGATTATCCGGATATCCGATTATCCGGACATCCGATTATCCGGACATCCGATTATCCGGACAACCGATTATCCGGACAACCGATTATCCGGACAACCGATTATCCGGACAACCGATTATCCGGACATCCGATTATCCGGACATCCGATTATCCGGACATCCGATTATCCGGACTTCGGATTATCCGGACTTCGGATTATCCGGACTTCGGATTATCCGGACTTCGGATTATCCGGACTTCGGATTATCCGGACTTCGGATTATCCGGACTTCGGATTATCCGGACTTCGGATTATCCGGACTTCGGATTATCCGGACTTCGGATTATTCCGGAATGTTATTTAAATTCAGAATCTAACTTTGGTATCGATCAAATGGACCTTTTGTCGAATAACATTTTTCCAGTTATTCGGACTCCGATTGAATTATATGATTCTTGATTCTCTAGAAATTATCTAGAATATACCTTATTTAGCAAAACAACGTTTGCCGGGTCAGCTAGTATATTATTATTTTATTACTACACTTACACTGTAAAACTAGTTCTCAATGCTTCGTTCTCCAAATTTGAAATTTTTGATTTTAATAGAAGAATTTCAGATTGCTTTTCATATAAACTATTCTTTAGCTGCTCAGTTCGGGCCTATTTGGAAAGTATAAAAAAGTAAATAGAACAATATGTGAAATCTATCAGTGTTTGTATACCTGATACATATCTAATTTTCTATCATCGTATTGTCCATCACTCATTCTTCGGTCCATATCATATTCACAAGAAGTAGTCATTTGTAATTTTGAATCACCGTCCTGTAAAAGGTAAAGGATTAGAAATATTTAGTGTTAAGTTTTCTATAAATAAGTTGGAGGTTGAAGGGTAGTTCGACGTCACTAATATAAAAAAGATTTTGATGAAACATGGCACATATTGTTACTGTACCTTACTAAGAATGTGACAAAAATTTAAATTCGGAACGTTCAATAGTTTTCGAGATATGCGTGGTCAATGGGTCGCTGGCTCCGCGCTCAATACTAACATTTAAACAGATGGTATGTTCTCAAAAACACATATTGCGATTTTGATGGAACTTGGCACATATTGTTACTGTACCTTACTAAGAATGTGACAAAAATTTAAATTCGGAACGTTCAATAGTTTTCGAGATATGCGTGGTCAATGGGTCGCTGGCTCCGCGCTCAATACTAACATTTAAACAGATGGTATGTTCTCAAAAACACATATTGCGATTTTGATGGAACTTGGCACATATTGTTACTGTACCTTACTAAGAATGTGACAAAAATTTAAATTCGGAACGTTCAATAGTTTTCGAGATATGCGTGGTCAATGGGTCGCTGGCTCCGCGCTCAATACTAACATTTAAACAGATGGTATGTTCTCAAAAACACATATTGCGATTTTGATGGAACTTGGCACATATTGTTACTGTACCTTACTAAGAATGTGACAAAAATTTAAATTCGGAACGTTCAATAGTTTTCGAGATATGCGTGGTCAATGGGTCGCTGGCTCCGCGCTCAATACTAACATTTAAACAGATGGTATGTTCTCAAAAACACATATTGCGATTTTGATGGAACTTGGCACATATTGTTACTGTACCTTACTAAGAATGTGACAAAAATTTAAATTCGGAACGTTCAATAGTTTTCGAGATATGCGTGGTCAATGGGTCGCTGGCTCCGCGCTCAATACTAACATTTAAACAGATGGTATGTTCTCAAAAACACATATTGCGATTTTGATGGAACTTGGCACATATTGTTACTGTACCTTACTAAGAATGTGACAAAAATTTAAATTCGGAACGTTCAATAGTTTTCGAGATTTAAACAGATGGTATGTTCTCAAAAACACATATTGCGATTTTGATGGAACTTGGCACATATTGTTACTGTACCTTACTAAGAATGTGACAAAAATTTAAATTCGGAACGTTTAATAGTTTTCGAGATATGCGTGGTCAATGGGTCGCTGGCTCCGCGCTCAATACTAACATTTAAACAGATGGTATGTTCTCAAAAACACATATTGCGATTTTGATGAAACTTGGCACATATTGTTACAGTACCTTACTAAGAATGTGACAAAAATTTGATTTGATATCAAGAAATATTATCTATGAATTTACGATTGAAAAAAAATAGAATATATTGAAAATAACAGAAATTTGGGACAAATCAATCATAATCACAGATTGAAATCACAGGTAAAAAATAAGAGTTTCGAGAACATATCAATGTTTGACTATTCCCTGTGAGTTTGACTATTCCCTGATGCGAATATATATTGCAACAATACCCCGAAAAGTTATTACATTTGAAATCATATATGAGATCTATAATCTCAAGTGAAAATCAACCTGGCTTGGTGGGATCGAACTTGGTACCAGAGGCTGCTAATCTACGTTCTTGTCACGAAGCCATAATCTCTAGATATAATAATATTGCATTATTTTTATTTTGAATACTTACCTGTACTTCGTTTCGTAAACATAATAGTCTATGTCTAGTTTCGGCATGTTCTTGTTTCTCACGTTGAAGTGATTGGTGAGTGCTCAACTGCACCTCCATCATTTCACTAAGGCGCTTTCTTGCATCTGCACATTCGGCTAACAATGCGGAATTATGCTGATCCACGCCTTCCTATAGCAGTAAAGATTTTTTCAATTTAAGCCATTTGTGTGAATATGTCTTCCAGTTATATGACTGTTACCATTTTGAATTCCAGCATCCTAGTCAATTTAGCCATCTCTCTTCGTCTTGCTGATGAATCACAGTGCTTCATTTTTTCATCAACAAGCATTCGAACACAGTCCACTATACGTTCTCCGAGATGCGAGTGTTTCCGTTCAAGGTTTTCCAGGGCCTGCTGAGCGGCCTGAAGCGCCTCTCTGCCTTCATTTTGCTGCT
This sequence comes from Ctenocephalides felis, assembly GCF_003426905.1. Classification (NCBI taxonomy): domain Eukaryota; kingdom Metazoa; phylum Arthropoda; class Insecta; order Siphonaptera; family Pulicidae; genus Ctenocephalides; species Ctenocephalides felis. Next base: position 12,795,066 of record NW_020537324.1, on the reverse strand, counting down.
CCGTCAGTTCCCGTACTGCTTCGACATATCGATTGTAAGAGTCACAGTGTTCTCTGAGAGTAATGTAATGAAAAAATTGAATAAACTAAGTGCAAGTGGCATTTTGTCTCAAAGCAAGTTGCATGAACTACCCAATAGGTTTAACAATCGACTGAATCAATAACTATCGATATTTACCAACTTCATCATTTTCAACTATTTATTTTATAAATAACCAAAAACTATTCAAAGCGATTTTCAATTGATATCTTCCCTCAAACTTATAAATGTAATTGTGTTAGTTATAGTGCACAAACACGTGCTTGTATGTCCTCAATGGCCCATTATTTCAAACTTTAATGAAATTTGTATAGCTCAATCAACTTTTGTAGGACTATAATATTTTAGGATGTTCGTTTAGTTATCCATACAGTATAAATATAAAATGTATAATTTTCTAAGGCTTATGCTTTCAGCATTACCAAAACCATGCCAAAACCTAACTCCATTAATCACGTGAGGTTTCTAGTGGTAGGGGGGTTTGACAAAAAGATCACGAAATATCACGTGGGAGAGGGAGGGGTATTCGTAAGATATCACGTGTGTTTATATTTTAACTGATTTTTTTCAAAAATTCAAACATTTTCAAAAAAAATAAAATTTTACAGTAACCAAAACACACGTGATGTTTAGTGGGGTAGAGGGGGGGGGGTAACTTTGAATATCAACATGTATAACCAAGGGGGAGGGGGGTCAAAAAATCCTTTAAAATTCGCTCACGTGATTAAGAGTCGCCTCCGAAAGGGGACGGGGGTCCAAAAATTCTTATAAATCAACCACGTGATTAATAAACGCCCCCTTAGGATGTCCGTTTAGGCCAGTGATTCTCAACATATAGTATAAATTGTAAAAAATGTGTAATTTTGTTTTATTCGATTTGTGGTCGAAATATGCTTAAGCTTTCTGAACCTAATCAGTATTATATTACTAAAACCCAATTTTCATATTTTTCCAAGAAATTTTTAAAATCGATTTACGAGTTTTGGAAAAAACATTAATGAAAAATTTTGCACTTACTTGCAAGTATAAAAAATTGCTTTGTTGATTGCTGTTATTGCGTTAGTTTCAAAAACAAAAACAAATTTTTTGTTGTTTCATACAAATTGTTTAATTCGATTATTTATTAATTCGATTAGTTTATTTTTGGGACAAAATAATTATTATTACCTTCTCAAAGATTCAACATTCGAATTATGTTCGCGCTTGATTTTTGCAATCTCATTATGTTTATCATTATCAATACATTCCATTTGTTTTTGCAAATCATATAATTTTTTTTCTACCAATTCGTAGTTCATTAATTTTCCTTTCGTGTCAGCAATGCATTGCTCTTTACATTTCAAGTCCTATTTAAAAGAATATCTATTTATTAAAATCAAATAAAGAAAGTATGTTCATATTATTTTTAAATTAACCTCCATCAATCCTTGAATTTCTTCATTACGTAAATTAACTAACTGCTTTTGTTCTTCTAAATCAGCTTTAAGTTGTTTAAAATCTGCTTCTGCTTTATCCGCGTAATTTCGATATTCTTTAACAAACAAAAAACGATTTTGAGCATAAAACATTTTTAACACATATATTTTTGGATTATAAAACGGTTTTTAATAAATGATATAACATTTCATACCAGTTTTAAGTTCGCTGAAACGACAATCTTTTTGGCATAACTCCCACATGAGATGTTCATTATTTGATTGAGTAACTTTCATTTTTGTCATCATTTCACAATTTTTTTCCGTCATTTCAGTAACTAACTTAGTTTGAGCAGATAATTGATCCAAAATTCTCTAAAAAAATATAGATCATCTATGTATATTATATTATAAATTATAAATATAAAAATTTTAATATAAATGCCTCCTTTTCTTTAGTCTGCTCATTTAATTTTTCTTGGAGTTCTTTTATTCGCTCCTGAGTAGACTCTAAGTCGGATCGTAATCTATTTCTATCAATCCTGAGCTATATATTATAATAATATAATAATATAGTTTCAGTAACTATTATTAATTATAAATATTATTATGTTCAAATACTAATGTTTGTATATGTAATTCGTTAAAATAATGATTTATGTAAAAAACCTCTTCAAGATCCCGAGAACTGCATTTAACAAAAAGTTCTTGACTTGAATTCTGGCAAGGGTTAAATCCATTATCTTTTGAAAAATTGGTACTAAAACATATTTCAATTTTAATTTATAACAATTATTTGATAAATAATAAATATATAATAAAATAAATAATATAGACCTAGTTTGACTCATGTGGAAAATAGAAATCGCAGGAGTTTCACTGACACATCGGCATAATTGCTTCACACCACCAAATGCACTAAGGATAATAATAATTAATAATATAATATTATATAATCATATATTTATATTTAGTTAAATATATAAATGTTCTGACAACCAGGAGATACATAAATAAAAGTTTTAAATTTATATAAAACTCATACGTTTCGACAGAGATCCTGTTTAAAGGACCTGGATAAGTTTCTCAGGAATCCGGCTAATATTTGATTTTTTTTTGTAATATTTGTAATAATTATAATATTGCAACACTATTTTATTGGGTAATAATTTCAAGAGTTTTATTTATAATAAATTGATATTGATGTAACGCTTGTTCGCTAGATCTTTTAACACAAAATACATCAGCATCCCCGATGTATTTATATAGAGTAAAAATAATTTTAGTATTAAATAAATATATAAATTATAGTAATAAATAAATACTTGTCTTCAAGCTGCTTGACCCCACAAGTACACATATTAGTTTTAACATCTGATCGGTTTATATTAAAAGTTGATAGAGCTGGGTAATTTACAACATCTTTGTTTGCTTCAGCTATAGGAAGCGGATTTGTAGTTTGTACACTAACATTTCTATAAACACAGTTAATTATTAACAAAATGTTTCAAATGCAACATATAATTTATTTAGTATTTAAATACTTTGGTAAATATTCCTGATTTTTCCATAATTTATGTTGGGCTTCCGTTAATTCGGCAACCTTCATATTAAGTTGATAGCATGTTGTAACCTGATTTTCACACTTCATACGTTGTCTTGCTGCTCTCTGTTTTAATAATTCTATCTAGAAATAAATATTTAGAAAAAGTATTTTAATCAGATAATAACTAGGTGTTAGTGGCATTTTGCCTCTAAGCAAGTTACTCGAATTTTGCGATCCGAACAGAACCATATTACAAATGTAGAATATTACAATAGAAACTGAACACATATTTTTATAATAATATTAAAACCTTGAGCTATTGAAGTTTATTATAAACAATGGCGCAGACGATGCGTCCTGCAAAGTTCATTAAATTATTAATAACTACTTTGAAAAACTTTTGTGAAATTCTTAGATTCTTTTAATTTGTCTAATACATATGTATTTTTTTAAATTGCCTGAACCACTCTAGTTCTTCTTACTTGGTCGGCTCTTCTTGATAGTAACATGTGGTCAGATAGCGCGCGCTTTAAAATACTGTCCGGAGTTGTTAAATAAAAATAAAGAATTTCACTTTTTTATATACATATATATTTATTCACTGGGAATGAATGGTTGAAGGTTTTTTTTTTTGGAGCCCCACTGACCCATTTATTGGTAGGGGCCTATCAAATGTTATGAGATTAGGAGATAATACAGAGTTTTTAACTCTGAATGCTGATGGAAAAGACCAGCAAAACTAATTATATTGTATGTGGAGTTGCCCATCACTTGGCTCTTCCTATTGATTTTTAGGTTACTAATTATTTATTTAATGACAATTAAAATAATTAATTTAATTTGCTCATCAATAGAGTCCTGTTAGATAAATATTAATAATAAAAATCTATCGACTACAGATAAATCAAACGTTTGGTTGCCACCTAAAACCAGCATATGGAAAAGTTTATAGGAGCGTGTTAAGTTGCAATTGCTGTTGAAAAATGAGGAAAAACGTGCTAAACTTAAGTTTACCAATTATTAAAATGTTCAATGAGTACCAGCAATTTAATAGTTTCAACAAATCTCAATTATTTTATATATCAGTACCTGATTCAGTAAATGAACTCTTTCTTCTAATAATCCATCACGTTCTAATGCCACTTTCATGTTCTGAGCAGTAAGTTCATTCAAGGCTTTTTTGTCAGACTCATTCTGAAATAAATAAAATTTAAACAAATTAATGTGATGTTGACATACACAAAATTTGTAGTAAGAATTTACTTTATGCTAACCGGTGCTTTTAAAAATAAGTGAAAATATCATGCTATAAAACGTTAGTCTACTGCGACTGCAGAGAATAACATCATACATGAAGCACTTCTAAATATTTATTACCTGGCGTATTTTTTTCTTGGTTTGTTCCTTTAATTTTGCAATAATATCTGTTAAAGCACTCTTCTCCTCTGATAATTGTTCAACTTCTCCACATAATGCTATTTTTTCGACATTGTCTTCGCTGAGTTGAAGAGAACATTGCTGCATTCCTGAACGTAGTTGTTCTATAGCTTCATCTCGATTCAAAACTGTATTCCGAAGCTGGTCACAAAGCTGCTTATTATAAACTGCTACTAACTTTTATTAAAAAAAAATATTAATAAAAATTTCAGTGGTAATTGAAGATCTTGACAAAAACTCATAAGCAATAAAAAAAAATTCAACAAAAACTTAACACAACCCTTAATATTATTATTGGAGTTTGTTAATTCTTGTTGGATTTTTCGAATATGAATCCAACATGGTCATTTGATAAGAAATTAAATTTAAATCTTAAGATTATTTAATTTATTAATTTATCATATAAAATTTAAATCAATTATTATTTACTGTAAGACGATTATTCTCCCGTGTAATATCAGTCACATTATCTTCTAATTCCCTGATTCTTCTAAGTTGTTCATTGAGGTATTTTTGAGCATTATCTAAAGCACCTTTACTAGTTTGCAACATTGATGATGATTGGCATTTGAGATCTTTAACAAAATAAAACACGTTAACACATAATTACAATATGTATTTAATATAGAATCTTCATATACCTTTTAGTTCCTCATTTTCCTGGGTCAATTTATCAATGCGTTTGGAAATTGTTTTCAAATATTCTGCGTGCTCCTCTTTTTCTTTATTATACTAAACATTTGAAATACTAGTAAATTTTGTATATTACTATATAATATAAATTTATTAATTTTATTTATTTTATTACTTGTATTTCAATAGTCTCCTTTTCCTTTTCCCACTGCTTGGCTTTCTTTTCATATTCACTTAAAATTTTCAGAAGATTTTGCTAAATAAAAATGGTTCAATTAGAAACTGCACAACATACAATAATGATTTCTTATTTTCACGACCTTATTTTCATTTGAATAATTTAATCCGCATAAGAGAAATCATGCATGCTGATATACCTACCATTTTTTCATTTGTGATTTTCAAGTTTTCCTTATCTCTAAGCTTTTCAGATTCATCAATTGCAGTTCTAAAACAAAAAATTCAATCATTTACGAGCACGTGGATTTAAATATCAATATAGTACATACGGTTTGCCTAATCCACCATCCATATCTTTTTGTTTGATAAATTCATCGTTAATTTTTTTAATTGTCTCATGACATGTACTACAAACGTTGGCAATGATACTATTTATTTCCTAAGGATACATAATTTAATAATAAATTAATTTTAATATTATAAAGGTATTATTATTTCATAACTACCTTTCTTGATTCCATATCATTGCAAATAGAACCTCTATTGATTGTGGAACTTAATGTGCGCAATTCCATTGAAAGTGTTCCCAAAGCCAGGACGGGATCGTGAACAATATTTGTTTGAACTAAATGGGTCATGTGGTCCATCTGATTAGTGTAATCATGATCGATTCTTTCAATCCAGACTAGAAAGACATACATTTATTTTAATAATATTTTAGTAATAGTTAATCAGAATATTTCATCAAATCATGAGCTGGTTTTCCGATGCTTTGGGTAAATTTCTGCAACAAATCTTTCATCAAGCTTTTTTATATCAAATCACATGACCTTTATCATGCTTATACTTCCAATACATAAATTTATATTTTGCTTAAGCTTATAGCAAAACAATTGTCTAAAATTATTATGAATATATTATCAATATTTATAATTATAGACCAACATTTTAAATATTCGTTATCAGCATCCAACTTCCTATTCCGTTGCTGTAAATTTTGAACCATCGCCGTTAGTTCCGTAATAGCCGTTTGAAGAGTACATATATAATCGCGCAGCTCCTATAAAAAATTATTTAAACAATAACATATAGTATTTTGATAACAATTTATTAGTACTTTAATTTTCTTCCTCAATTCTTCGTTACGCATAACTATTTCTGCCAGCTTGATATCTTCTGGATGCTTAGAGCTTTGTTGCTTTTCATTTTGACCATCTTTATATGATTTATCTTGTTTTAAATCTTTTATTTGATTGTTTAATCGTAAAATTATTTCTTTATAATGATTCATCTAAAAAAGAAAAAATGATATAATAAACATTTGTTAAATTCAACCATTTCTTTTAAAGCTAGAGTAGTCAATATTTAGCTGCGGATTATAACCTGCTGTTACTACTTTTCATATTATTTTTATTAGCTATAAATACTTTTTAAATATATAATTATATTATTAAAATATACAAATAAACTACTTGTATTCTGTTTGAATCAATTTGCTCCTTCAGCATTTCTTGTTCAGCCCGCGAACTTTCAACATGAGCAGTCAACATAACTGCTATATGCCTTTTCAAATTCTCACCTTTAAAAATAATATTAAATAATATATATCAATTATAATAAATCAATTAAATACTTACTTAATTCAAGAGTTGTAGTTTGGTTTTTCAAATATTTTGTCATTGCGCATAATATGAATTTTTCACTTTCTTTCACAAGATTAATTTGCCCCTGGACGCGAACTAAGCTATCGTCCATCATAGATTTCAAATGGCTATAAACAAAGAAATTAGTACAAATAATATTTATTAATTAAAATAACCAAGAAATAAATTAATAAAGCAAAAGCAATTAATTTCGACTGGCACATCCTAAATTAGGTTAAATTAGTTTAATCAATATAATCCGATAACTGTTCTGAATGATCTTTTAGTTCGAAGGATGATACGGAAATTCCTATTAACGGTAATAAATATCAGTAAACATCCATTTTTTACTAATATGCCATTTTTGTTATATCTTGATATTGCATTGTTGATGCTCTTGATATTAAAATTAATCCAATATAATAAATTTTATTTACAGGTAAGCTGGAGATTCTAAATTAGGAATAATATCACAATATTTCTCGCTCCGATCCGATTCCAAATTTTCTGCTTCACTTGTTGAAGGTAGTTCTTGAGTTTCTAACCGATGACGATTTAGTCTAAAATAAAATAATTATTTTAAATTATAATTTAATCGTTAAAATTAACATTAGTATTACATCATATTTGTGACTCGTCTCGGAGGAATAACTTTATCATCACTTGTAGAAGACGGTGTGGCATCATTTTCTTGATAACTATTTTTATTATTGTTTGCATCGATATTGCGAAATTTATTAGAATTACTGTCCAATCTGTAGGCGAATAACTTTTGAAATAAACTAGCATGATTTCCAACTTCATTTGCTGTAAATTATAAAATTTTATTATGTCCATTTTTCGAATGTGAAGTTTTTGTACGATCACTTTTTACTTTTAGGCCCAACGTGGGGTAATGTATTATATTTTGATTTTTCTGCCGGTTTTGAATCCTTAAGCCATCGTGCTAAATTGTAGAAACAAAATTAATCAAATAAGATATACTAATTGATTAAAATTAGTAACAAAACAATAACGTACCAAATATGCTACTATTGCTTCTCCTGCAATTACTTTCCAAGTATTTCTAAAAATAAATAAAAACTATAGTTAAGAGATTACACAATAATTCTAAAATGTAGCTCTTTGATAAGTTTGGTACAAAGTCTCTACGTAATGCTAAAGGAATGCAGTATTTTATATTTTTATTTTTACTAACAGAAATTTCATAATTCAAATATAAATTACGAACCTCCGTAGTAGAAACAATTTTTGTATCTTCCATTTCAAGATACAACAAATAACACTTAAATTTTTATACTTTAATATGCTTACAGTAAATTTAATTCATTTATAATAAAAAATAAATTGATTTGACAAATTATACTAGTTAACTATTAAATAAAAATGCAACTTGATTAATAATATTAAAATGCATTTTGTTTTCCAGCTTTGTCAAATGATATATTACAATTATAACTTTATAAAATACTTATTATAATAATGCTTTTAATATATATTTCACATACAATTTTGAAAGGTAGTTCACACGAAATCTAGAAATTATGAAATTAAATTATTTAAAAGTAAGGAATGAATCACATTATCATTAGATTTATGAACACAGCATAAGCAATATCAATTTTCACAACAACACACAAACACATGCAATTTAAATTAAAAAATTAAAAATAATTTCAATAAGATAAAATAAGATTTTATATCTTTGATTTTAATTATTTTGTGAATAAAGTAACACTGCTTGGCTTCATATTTTATATCTAGTTTAATTTTTCTGAACATAAGCAAAATTTTATCAAATAATCTTGAAAATTAATCACATATTTACAAAATTATATGAATGTAAAAATACAATAATAGAACACAATGATAAAATATATTGAAGAAAATCAGGCACTGATCACAGAACATTTCTTAACCTATTAACTGGGTAAGTTGCTTTTTAATTAATGCAACTGTAAGCTTATAAGAATATTATTATTTGAGTATTTTCTCTTGAATAACATATATCCAAAAAAATGAAGTCGTGTTTTACAAAATATGAATATATTTGCATTCAGAGCTCTAATAAATAGGCAAATGCTTCATAAACTCTATGTCCACAATAATAAATAATTTTGATAGCTTGGGCAGTCAATAACTATATAATTCCGTATATAAGTTTTGCACAATGCCCTAACAAAGTGTATGGTGTGTGTGCAACAAACCCAATCCTAAGCTCAGTCCCAAAGTTCGAGTGTCTATTGGAGGAATCTGATTTCTATTATCAAGAACATTCCTTGATTCTACGACCCTTTCAACCATTACTGATGAGTTCTGCTGTATATCAGAATTTTCAGCAGTTTGTACAATAACAGGTATTGTAATTAGTCTATTTTGATCCATCGACAAAACTGTGTTATTTGTGATGGTACTATTAGTCATTGTAATTGAAGTACAATTTTCTTGTAATGTTTGAGTTGATGGAGCTATCTCACTTGTAGTTTGAATGTGAGATTGCTGATTTTCCACAAAAGTATTGGGTAATAAATTTTTGTTATCAACAAGTTCTGAAGAGGTACCATGTTTCTTGATGTGTCGAACTAAATCGCCTTTTTGTGCATAGGCAGTACCTTTGTAACAAAAATAAATTAAAGGTAGAAAATAATGGTTCATTAATTTTAATATCATATACAAATCGATTTCAAAATCAAACTATGCCTGATATTGAATTTATTAAATATACTTGGCATGACATTAATACAAATATTATATTATATTCAGCACTTACTGCAAATGTGGCACTTATGAGGCTTCTCTCCTGTGTGAGTCAGCATATGACGTGTAAGATGGGAGGACCTTGACATCCTCAACCCGCAAACTGTGCAAACATATGGCCGTTCTCCAGTATGCGTCCTTTGGTGTTGAGTTAAATCTCCTGAGCAGAATAAAAATAAATTTTCAAAAATCATAAGAACATCACACCGTATAACAATAATTATGTGTAAAATTTGAACTTGGGAATCAAATGATGAAATTTCATAAATGGAACTATAAGTATAATCAATGATTTTCCTGGCTCAAAGAACTACTGATTTCATGAAGAAAGGTTATATGTTATAGTATAAAAATATGCCCTTTGCTTAAACTTAATACTAATTTAGTATTTCAATTACTATCTTCAATAGAGCGTGATATACCAACCTTTGGTTATAAATGCTCTATTGCAAATGCTACATTCAAAATTCTTCTCCCCAGTGTGTTGTCTGATATGATATTGCAAATGTCCAGGTGTTCTGAAAGAGGATGGGCAAATATCACAGCGATAAGGGGTTTCTCCAGTATGCAATCTTGTGTGGGCAACAAGGCCTGCACTTTGAGCAAACCGCTTTCCACATATCACACACAATAAGGGTTTTTCGCCTGTATGAGTTCGTTCATGAACTTTTAGATTTTGAGCTAAAGCAAACGTTTTAGAGCAATATGAACAAGAATAAGGACGTTCTCCAGTGTGTGTGCGCATATGCATTTTTAGGCGGAATCTGAAAAATATATAGATACAATAGAAGTTCATTAAATTTAATATTTGAGATATTACATAATAATAATTCACCTAGATGAAACTATTTTTCCACAGGTATAACACTGATTATTTCCACATAAACTAACATTATTCAAATTAAGTTTACTTTTTCTCAATAACAATCTTTTTTCTTTTTCTTCCTGCAGTATTTGGATCTTTGTTTTACCTTTAGATTTGATTTTTGATTCATTACCATTTGCAGCATCAGAAATATCAGACTTTAAAGCCTTCTCCCGATCTTTTTTCTCCTTACGTTTTTGAGCTTTTATTTCTCTTTTTTTTATATCTTCTAACATTTTAGATTCTAAAAATTTCTTTTCCAAAATTGTGTCATCAACATTCAATAATGATTCATCTAAAACTTTTTTGCGACCACGAGTTTTATTAACCTTAGAACTTTTTTCAATATCTTCACTTGAACTCTTTGTTTTAACCGGAGTATCAACACTTTTTCTTTTCCTAAGTATAGGACTTGACTCATCTTGTAATTGTTCAGGAAACTTATTATTATCAGCTTTATCTCTTGGAGTTTTTATATACTCTGGTTCACTATTATGGCAAGAATCATCATTTGCAATGGTAATATCGTCTTTAACAATACCATTGATATCATTTGATTCAATTGAAATATCAGGCTTTACATTAGCAAACTGGACAAGAAAATCATTCCTTAATTTTTTATCAGACTCTTCGCATTGAAGTTTGAATTTATAACTACTATCTAAGCGTTTAATGCATTTGAGACAAATACTTGAAGGCAAATTGTCGTTTTCTAATATCTGTTAAACAAAAACATATATTAATATCATATCTCATATATTAATTAATTTAATTCATTACTTGTACTTCTGCACAAGACATTATTTTTGAACTGATCTGTTCTGAATTGTGTTCACTGAATATCGAAATTAATTTGCCATGACCTAAGCACAGTCTACAAATTTGATTCAAAGCCATTATTTGTATACATTTAAATTTCTGATAACAACAAATTTTAAATATTTATGATGCCATGAATACCATGCTTATGAGTAAAGTTTGCAATGTATTGTCAAACTGACAGATGTTCATCTTAGATAAGTTCACAGTGTTGCGCAACCAGTGGTATCAACATAACGGAAACATCACAGAAAGGAAATTTATAGAGAAAACCGCGGTAAAATGGTAGTTTTTTTTTAATTTAATTAATTGTTTCATTTAATGTAAGTAGTTATACTAATTAGCATATTTTTCATTTTTATCGTTTTATTCAAACAAAATATTCATAGTTTATTTATCAAATATTATATAATATATAATCCCAATTCATTTTAATAAATAACCCTTATGTGTGTTTTAAATATCTTTATTTATAAAATATTAGCGTAGCTACATGATACGTACGTATAACTAATTTAATTACATCAACGCTTTTGACTACTTTGACCACCTTTAATAATTAATAAATTTCAGATAATATTGCGTAAGTTTTTACTAACATGTTGCGATGATAAGACGATACTCCAAAACTAATCATACTCATTTAACAATTTTCTACGTTTTTTAGTTCAACACTAATACATACTTTGTTTGTAAATACATTACAAAAATATTTTTTACTTATAAATCCTACTATATCCATGCTATATCACAAAATCTTGTACCAGGAGTACCAAATACAGACAAAGTGCAGATCGCCCTGTTTTGTACAAAATATTTAACCCAGCATTTGTGCAAATCGACGATCTAAGCCACGAATTAAATCTTCTGACATGTGATTTGTAAATTTGCCATAATTCATAAAATGTCGGCCAATTTGTTCCCAATCGTAATCCTTTGGAGGCATTAGATCAGGGTGATATCGTTTGAGCCATTGGTCGTAAGTGCATTGTTGAGCTATGGAACCATAATTATTTCATTTAATTAATATTGTTATGTAAATATAAAATGTATATTTATTACATCTATGTCGTTTTTTATAGCGCTTTATATAAAGTGACCATAAGTCCGGAATCAGCCTGGACATTCACGGTTTTCTACTTTGCGTTTTAGCTCCATCCGGCCCTCATCAGCATAACTACAAGTTACCGTTTCGAATTTAAAATAAAAAAATATGGTCACCCTATTTAAAGATTAAAATGATTATTATAATATGATCAATTTAGAACAATTAATATTGAATTTCTCAAATTGTAAATAAAACTGATCAACGATATTTAAATAAACAGCATGCTGAAAGTATAGCATATTACGTACATTTTTATTTATAAATTTTATATATATTAGTTTTTGGTATATTTTGTTAATAAGATAAACTATAAATTTATACCAAAGATTATTTTCTAATAATACTTATTAATTATTACTTTAAAATATTATACATACAACTTGTTCGATCATCGTCACCGAAATCGTTGAATTGACTTCCTCTAGGTGGACGTGACGCAAAAGCCTAGAATTTTTTTTTAGAAGACTGTGTAAAAAGTATTTTAATATCTCAACTATATAAAATTTACTTACCACATTTATTAAATATAGAAATAATAATAAAATTGGCATTATCCTATTCATTTTATATGCCTTTACGTGATGTGTGGTCACTAAGTTTAGCCTTAAGAATAACTGCTCCTCTAAGCTTCTGCTGGCTTTTATACAAATTACAAAACACTATTTATTATACATAATTTTTCAATGACGTGTTTGTAAATTAATAAATAATAACAATAATTCTCATGAATGCCAATTGATCTTAATCTTATTTATATCAAATCGATCAAATAAAAGTATTAAGACTTTATGTTTATACAAACTATTCCTATTGCATTCTTGCCTTTTGTGGTCATATATATATACAGTTATTTAGTAAATAATTGCTGAAAATTAAACACCTGACTAATGACAAATAAATTTTTGATTTAAACACGTGTATATAAGCAAGTATAATCGAACATTTCGGTAGTTCAGGTGCGCACAAATATTTATAAATATTTATAAATAGCAAGTAATTTGTAAACAAATTTTGGATAAGAATATAAAAATCAAATCAACTAAAAAGAAAAATCGTCATTCTTATCAGTATTCATAAATCATTTTAATTAAATGATTAATTATGATTAATAAGAAAAATGCTAAATATGTAATTAAGGTTGCCAGTAACTTCAAAAGCCTCAAAAAGCCAAAATATAATTCAATGTCAAATCCATTATTTTTTTAAAATCAGATCAATAAAAATAAGTTTGAGATGAGAATAGTTTAGACATATTAAAAAAAATTAAGTCCATATAAATAATTATTAATTATAAAATTACTCGCATGTTTAAATTTGTGGAAGATTTCTTTAATAAAATATCCAATAATAAAAATGGTTTCTATTTTAAAAAAATACAGTAATCTTTAAATATGGTTCAACATATGTAGTAACATAAATATAAATATGCATCTGTATACATATATATTATATATGTATATATATAATTAAAATAACAATTCTCTAAGTGATGATAAACTTTAAATTTTTGATCATTTTATAAACCGCAATAACAAATTATATTAAAAAAATTAACAAATGAGTTTCATAAACAAATTTGCAAAAATAATAATATTTAAATTAGATTATGGCAATAAAAATACATCATTAGATTTGGCTGATTTTCAAATCGATAGTAAATAGATTGCTATTCAATAGAAATAGACTTTATTTAGAATCATTATTAGCTAAAATAACAAAATAATATAAAAATAATTCTCTTAACTATTGTATAAAAGTAACTGATCTTTAGGTAAAAACAATTAGGTAGATTGAAGGTTTAAAGCATTTCTATACAGCCCTGCAAGTGACCTCGCTGCAAGTAATATTATTTCACGTCTGGAAACACCTGTAAGTGCTTTATGCCATTCCGTGTGATGAACCTGAATTAAAAAAATGTCTCAGTTTTGATATGAATATATATTTACACATATTTTTAATAATTATTACTTGTAAATTTTCAGCCATAAGACTGCCAATAGTGACACTGAAACCGCTATCCTTATACTTATAATCAGGAGGGGTTTCTTGGCTAATAGCTGTAACAATCTGTGCAGGTAATGGTGTTCCTTGTGAACTCAAGTGCAAGGATATGCCAAGTGATGGATGAGTTAACAGTAATAAAGACATATCATACCACCTACAATAAAAATTATATATATATATATATATATATATATATATATATATATCTCAAATAACTGAGCTTCAAAATTGTAAAACCAAACCTTTCCGGTCCTATCTCTTCTATATAATTCTCTACAGCCACAATTGGTATGTCAGCACCAACCCTGGGTTGGGAACGCAAAACACAAATGCGCTCTTTAGCTGCAGCCAAAGCTGCGTCCAACCCGACTGGCTGAGCAGCAATTGTGGTACATTGAGCTGGTAAGCCACTATAAAAAAATATTACACATAATTTATAAAATATGAAAGATTAATTAAACTTGCAATTTATGTTATAAAGTTATATAATAAATGCATATGTATGTTAGAATATTGTGTGGAGTTTCTCAAAAGTGCACACCTTACAGTAGCTTTACCAAAGGTCATCTGAAATGCTTCTCTAATTGGAGAAATTTTTACTTCTTTATCAGATGCAACAACTAATTCCAAATCACCACCAGAATCTATAAACAAAAGTTAGATATAAAATTATTACAAAAGCAATAAGTAACATATTTCGGTAATTACATATGAATTCCCTCATTTGTGGATCCAAGGTTGTTATCATAGTATCAACTGAGTTTTTTGCCTTTTCTGCAACTCTATGCAAAATTCCTCCAGTAGAAACAGCTCCTTTCACCCATCCCATAAAACCCGATCCAGGCATTAAGCTATTTGAGTAGCTGTTGTCACTTGAATCTTGAGATTCTAGCTTATTTTTAACTGGTTCACTTGATGGTATAGCAGCACTGTAAATTTTATATAATCCATTTTACTCAAAGTTTTCTAAGATGTTGAAAACAATCTTCAAATTGTTGTTTAAAAATAAAATGTACTTGTTTGAAGAAACATATATGGGTTCTTATTAGCCGTTATTCTATAGAACTAATTGATAACCTGGCTATTAAAATGTATCGAACCTAAATGTCGTTGAACTCTGCTTATCATTTTTAGTTGCTGCAGTAGAAGGAACATTTTCTGTTGTTGGAATTGAGCTTGGTTGGGTTGCTATGAAATTTGGCAGTGCAGATGGTGGAGCAACAGCTGATAAAATGTTTGAATTGGAATTTACAAAGACAGGGGAAGGTGTTAAAGATGAATCTGTTGACATCATGGGTAATCCAAGTAAAGAAGATGAAGAAGACAAACTACTGAATGCGTCTCCTGAAATTGAAAAAAAATTGTCGACATCATCAAAACTTTTCTAAGTTGTGATGCATGCGAATACCATGTCAGGAATCATACCTGACTTTAATGTATCATCAGTCTTTTTATCATCAACAAATTCAAAAGTGGACTCACTATTTGAATCGTCTTGCATCATTAATTTAATAAATAAATATTATTCGCCTGTCAAAATACTATCCTGACGATTTATACAAATACACTCTTACCAACTGAATGCAGTTTATTTTATTAAATAATTAAATATTTTATTTGTGAGTTGTTTTTAAGATTTAAAGAAGCAAATAATAGTAAAAATATTAATAAAATAAATAATAATACATTTTAAAATAATATTTAAACATTTCTAGTTCTAGAGTTTCTAGTAGTTTTCACTTTATTAGGTTTCCTGCATGACCGTTAAACTTGTTGAATCCATCATAACGAATCGTTCGGCGATTTTGTTGCATTTATTATTATTTTAGTTGGATTTTAGGAATATATATCTAGATTAAACAAAAATATATTTTTCCTGTAACCATGGCTCATAAAAATATATATTATTCGGACAAGTATTATGATGATAAATATGAATATAGGTGAGTCTAAGCCGACTTGTATTATTTTCCCAATTTTGACGTTTACATCGAATAGTATATTTGTATTTTGTAAAAGCATTATTGTACAAATTGAAAATCAGATAATTTGCAAGTTATTTTTGTTTATTTTCAGACACGTAGTGCTACCAAAAGAATTGGAAAAACTAGTGCCTAAAACTCACCTTATGAGTGAGCAAGAATGGCGTAGCATTGGTGTACAACAATCTAAAGGATGGGTTCATTACATGACACATCAGCCTGAGCCACATATTCTTCTATTCAAAAGATTAATAACATCACCACCCCCAGAATAAGAATTTATTGAAGGTTGTTAAGTTTGTATACAAACAAAAGATGTTTTGAGATGGTTTTATCTTCCGTGCCTATAAATTGATATTTAAAACTTCTTCAGGATAACTTAAGGAATATTTTAATTTCATATTCTTTTGTGAATTTGATACTAATTTTAAAAAAATTAAGCAACAAATATATTCACTTTTTGTTTGTGTTTAGATAAGGTATTATTCACTAAATACTTGTTGATTTAAATATATTTATTTAGTTTGTAAGATTTGTCATATTATAGTAACTTCCAGTGCCATGGTAATGTATTTTTCTATGTAAATAAATTACTTACTATATTATCTAAGGACTTTTCTTTGTTAAATGTTAAATGCATATACACATATGTATATGCGTCAGAAAGTAGATATTATCTAAGAACTTTTCTTTGTTAAATGTTAAATGCATATACACATATGTATAATGCGTCAGAAAGTAGAAAAGTGAACTTGAGTCAATTACGCCTTCCAATAGTAATAAAAAATAGTTCGAAATGTGTCAAATCACATTGTATATGTCCAAATATAAAGTAATTTGCTTTATGCAAGTTTTTTTTAAATAAATTTACAAGTTTTTAAATTATGTTACAAACATTCGATACATTAAACTACATTTATGTAAATACTTCATTTATTTTCTTTAGATAGTGTACATAACTAATAATTATTTATTATAATGCGGAACTTCAAATATTTAGAATATCAATAATTCATATATATCTATCACAACATTATTCTTAAATTTTGTATAAAAATATCTATTTTATCATTACGTACAAAACTTTGCTAAAGGTAATCACATGTTTAGCATTAGCGCCATATAGTAAATTAATGAATTCAATTCATAACAAATAGACTAGTTTAATCATATTATACTATTGTTGAGAAATAACAAGTTTGGCAAACTAACTTGAAGAATTATATATGTGTCATTTCATATTTAGACTTTTAATTAAAATAATATTTCATTGAAACAATTCATTCGTTTCACGTAAATATAACTTGAATCAATTTATTATTTCATATTAAATAGAATATTCAAAAGTAATGAATATCTAATACTTCATAATCCTATGAAGTATGATGCTTGTCAAGGAATATCTTTGCCTTATAAAAATTATATATTGATATAGAAACTATTAACAATACAACAAGAATTAGGTGATACCATTTTATACCACAATCAATTCCATTTAAGTTCAAAAATGAATGAAACGTTTTAACATTTTGATGTTCCGACAATTGTTCATTCCCATCACTAGATCTCAGATCATTTGGAACCACTTCACTATTAAAAATGACTTCATTTACAGTTATAACATTGCCATTCTTAGCTTCATTATTGCTAGATGTATCTGCAGGTGCCTGTGCAACTAATAATCTATCATTTAATTCTTGAGGATTCAATAGTAAATTTTCATGGCTGTTTAAAACACTAGTTGATTTTGGTGAACTATTGCCGCTAGATTGATGTACCTGTGGAAAGCTGCCTAACAATATTGTATGAGGTGTTATAGGTATTTTCAATATAGACCGGGCAAATATTTCATTTTCTCTATGTATGTTATTCAACCTTTTCAGCTCTTCAACCTATAAACATAAAAATGTGTTAACTGATAACATTATTATGGAAAGGGGCAGTATGTTGTTTTAGAAAGTTTATATAGAACCAACTGAACATATTGTTGCTGTTGCCCACATGCAAACCAAGAAATAATTACACATTTTCAAGTCAACAATTTACAGAACATATTTGTGATATAAATAAAATCAAAAAATATATTCAAATTTATACATATTGAATGATGTGTATGCATATTATAACAAATTATTTAATAATGTAACTCACCGAACAATGAAATCTAAGAGCAATGGCTTGTAAAGTGTCTGTTTCTTGGACTTGAGCTTCAAGGACAGGCCTTTGCACTGTATGTGTGTTGATGTTATGGGACTGCTCATGCCGATAGCTGCTTACAACATTTCTTCGACTTGGAGAAGATCTTTCTGTAGGAACATAGGAATTACGAACTGGTAGCAAAGGGACACTATCAACTATGTTATCTTCCCAATCAGAGTACTGGCAGTTATTCATGTTGTTAAAAGAAACACTGAAATATCAATAAAAATATAAGTTAGTTGTAATAGGTTTATGGTAACTACCATTTATATATTTACATTTGCCTTTGTTTCATTGCAGAACAATAAATATAGTTTCATATTTGAAATAATACAACAAAATAAAATTTCTAGTTGGTTATTGTATATAAAAGGTGATACATTTTGATTCTTCAAACTAGTCAAACAATTTTAAAATGTGCTTAGACATAAAATTTATTGCTATGAATATTTATTGCTATGAATATAAATAAAATTGTTTTTCAACGTAGCACAAAAAACACGACACATAGCAACATAGATAAAACCAATTAATACAACAATTGACATATGCTGTCTGCCATAATTAGAAAAATATAATTTTTAAATAATCAGTGCTGCCACAACCGGCGATATGATTATTAAAAAGATCCAGAAAGGAAGAAATCGATTTTCAGTTCAGTTGTTAGTAATTAAAATATTTATAATATTTATATTCATTTTAGAGAGTTTTAATTTATTCAGTCTTATTTATTTCAAACTAATTTCGATACAAAGCTCATCTATGAAAGATTTAGCTATGGATAACTTGCTTCTGTTTGTTTGAGACCATTTTTGACAGTTAAACAGATTTTTACTTCATGATCAGCTAAAAGTTTCATAAAAAGTAATAATGGGTGATACAAATGACACTGGCATTACTGCCACGCTTTCTAACACAGAATCGATTAATAAATTAAATGAGCTCACAGAGTTATTGAAAATAGTAAAATTATACACTGAAGCTTATAGGTAAAAGATAATTTCACATTGTTTTCCTCTTTATTTGTATTAAACTAAGTTAATAAAATATTGCAGAATAAAATTTATAGAATGTGGCAAATTCATTGAAGATAGCAATTCAAGAAATGACTTGGCAAATGAGATCGCTGAAAATATGTATGTTAACATCAGCTATGATTTGAAAGCAGCTTGGAAGCAAGATCGTATTCACAAAAAATAGCTTTTGCAGGAGGCCTAAGTGTGGAGATATTAAACCAATTGCTAAATAATTCACTATTATAAACTGTTATATAAATCGTTTTTGGAAAATGAACTGATGAAAAAATTGAAAGATACTAAAAGTACAGAAAGCAAGGTGACACAACTATGTCAAAAATTAGATGATGTTCAGAAACGGATACAAATTCAGACTTTGAAACTTAATGCACTAAACGAAACAGTTAAGTGTCATATAGAAAAAACACGAATATGAATATAAGTATAATAAATTTAAATTATTTTATTTTGACAGTTTCAGACTGTTTAATTTTTCTTTTATTGCTCTTCTTTCACATTCAGCATCATGTAGACTTTTTCGAAGACGAATAAGTATTGCAGCATTTCTATTCTAAAATTTATCAACATTATAAAGAAGTGCTTTTATAAAGATTTGATATTATTTCAAATTTAAACATTTACCTGTAATATAGTGTGATACTTTCCATTTGACATAGTTTCAAATTCATATTGTCTTTTGAGTCTGTTGCTGCCTGTAGTTTCAACTTCAGATCTGCATTATCCTTATTAATCTCTGATAGCTTTTCTTTACCTCGCTTTTCTATTATATCCGTTTTTAATCTTGAAGAACATTCTATTTGATGCAGTTTATATTAAACTACTGTAATGGTTTTATACAAGTTTTAACATTATACCTTTTGCTTTATTTGTGTACTCATCAAATGATTCTTTAAGAATTTTTTGTTTAATTTCATTACTCGTGTTTTTTTCTTCTTCCATTGTTGCCGCTAGTTGTAGTTTCATTGTCATATACTTGAGTTTATGTTTTTGCAATTTTATATCCTATTGATAAAAACATTCTATTACTTCAATTTTATGTGGTACTTCGAGAAACAAAACATTAGAGAATTATTATTGGTTATTATATTTAAATGATTTTTGTGTTTATGTATTTATAATAAAACTTTTAAAAACAGAAAAATGCTTTATATAAATTAAAAACACATAAATAATCTTTAAATAATAAAACCAAATTGTCTACAAGCGGTTTCAAATGATAATTCTATGATGGATGTTTCCTTAAAAACTCCGAAAGCAAAACTATTTTAAAATAAGTAAAAATCAATGTAATATGTAAAATAGATTTAATATATAAGAAAAAATATATTACTTGCAGCTGTTTTTTTAATTTGTCACAATCAAAATTTCTATACTGTTCTTTCAAAATATATAATTTCTTTTCATGTTCAAAAATTTGTTTATCCAAATTCTCCATTTGTTTTTTTTCTTTTAATTTTATAATGTTAAAACTTTGGATATTTACTTTAAAAGAATTACAAAATATTGTAACTTATCTGATCATCACGAATTTTTAATTTCGCAAATTTCGATTTATATTCGTTATTTTTTGTTGGTGTCTTCTCTTGCATTGATGTACAAGTTCAGACTTCATACACAAGAAAGGACACTTATGGAGGACGCCATTTTGAGTGTTATCGAACGATAGTCAATTAATACAGTGAATTAGCGTTTTTTTTCATTTAAAGTAAATTGTAGTGAGTTAAAAACAAAAAGTGAACAAATTATAACTGCGTAAGTATATCTATATAAGTATTATTATTATGCCATCTGCTATAAATGCTTCTTTTGTTTTTACTTTATCTTTTGCCCTAAGCTAATACAATACTGAGCCGGTATTTTAATACTTCCTAGATTTTAAGTATATTTTTCTCAATAATCACACATGCTAATAATAATATTCAATATTGATATATTGTTAATACCTTGAATGTACCTTAATTAACAAATATTAAATTTTGTTTGAAATTGATGTGTAAGGTTAGAATAAATTTTTCGGTCGATGCTCAAATATTAAAATGGATTCACTTGATTCGTGTTCTATTGTAATAATTTTATTTTGAGACCGACAAAACAATTTAACTTGAATATATGAATTAATTCTAGTTGAATGTTGGATCATTTGGTATTGTTGAAAGGATATAGCAAATATTTTCAAAATGAGTTGGTGTTGTACATAAATAAGTTTCGGTTAAATACGTAGTATGTACTTAATGTAATTCATATGATATTCGTATATTCATATAATAATCTATATCATGTCAGAATTTTTGCGATTTTTGTTATATTCATGTCGCAAAGTATTGATCTTTATTTTCTCATAGGCATACCGAGAGGTTTATTAAATATTTTAACTTTTTTCTATTTGATTTTATTCATTTTACTATTAAAAACTTATTATTAAAGCCTGATCAAAATCTTTTAATGTTATGCATTAATGCATATTTAGGCATTTACATTTTTGCCAATATGTAAAGATTTATATTATTTCTTATTATTTTTGGTGTTTTTTTTTCATATTCAGGTATTGGTCATATCTTAAATCAAATCTGCTAAAATCTTAAATCAATCCTTCACAATAATTATATATGAGGTCTTTTGGTTTCCTATATTCTCACCAACATTACTGTTTCTAGAAATATTAGTAAAGTGAAATATTCTTTCTAAAACATAATCAGTCAATTCTTTTATTACTTTCAATATTAACTTTTCCCTAAACTGCTTTAAAACATTTAAAATGTATTTTTTGCGCCTAATTTATCTATCTATTGGGTTTTTGTTCGACAATTTTCTGTTCAACCCTTTGTGGTTTATTGGGTGGAGGATGGTCAGTCTGCGTTTTTACGACTCCGCGGGGTTGAAGTGGGGGGATCCTGTGATAGGTAACCACAAACACGCGCTCGTTACCAAGGCGATCATTTGTTTACGGTTGTGTTCTTATTCAAACCATTGTGTTCGGACAGGCAGTGACCATTTCGCCCCACAAACTCGCCCACATTAGTGGAAGGAGAAAATTGAAGACAACTTACCTATCTGTTATTAATGTCGATTTTTTATGTTCGGGGTATATAATCCATTTTATTACGAATATTTCGAAGTTTTACATGTTCGATGCAATATTTGTTCAGTATATGATTTAATATTTATTTGATTTTTTTGGGACCGGAAGTCTAAAATAAATATGATTTATTAGATAATCTCTCTAACTAAATTGTTTTTACTACTCCAAACTGGATGTAAATAATATTACATACGCTCATTTTACTGTTCATTAAAAAATATTTATTCCAGATGTTATCTCATTATTGACTATCAACATTTCACAAGCCTATATCACTAATGTGTTGTAATATTTTTATTAAAAAAAACTATTGCTTACACACAGTGTGACGAGCGTTGTGAAATTATATATATACATATATATATATATATATATATATATATATAAATTATTCAAATTTATGCAGTCAATGCGACAAATAAAAAATAACAAATAAACAATATCATTATTTATTGTATTAGTTTCGGTACCATTCAGCAGGAGAAAATCTTCAAAATATAAAAATTAAGTCAATACTAGATAATTATTAAATTTTTAATTTTCTGACAATCGTATTTAATCAAATAATTACTTAATACTTTGAAGATACTTAATACTTTCTCACACACATCTAGTGCCCTAACTAGTACTAAAAATAATTTTATTCTTATTTATTAATTCGACGTATTCTGGGTAGCTATTATGATTTTTAAACTTCTTAACTAAGATGTGATTTTTTTTACAATAAATATTTAAAGTTTTTTTAAGTTATTTTATTTGGGGATATGGGGATGTTTCCTTCTTCAGAAACTATTGATAACAATTAAAAAATAAATTATTTATTTATATACTTATTTAATTAATATAAAATTGAAATAATTCTCTTTGTGGCTAATGATTGCAGGAAATTGGCTAGTCAGTAAGGTAAAAAGAATTTTTTAAATTTTATGTTATTTAAGTGTATAAATGTATTTTTTGAAATTTGTTTTTAATATTTCCTCAAGAAGGGGACGGACATCCCATATTAAATGATTTTGAACATTGTAAATTCTTGGTGTGAGGTTTTTCTAAGTCCAAATTTTGCCATATGCATATTAAATGGTTGTTCTTATGGATAAATGGAAGAAAAATGACAATACTGAAGAGCAAATATGTTTCTATCGTGAAGTATAAAATCTATATTTATATAGGCTTTTCGATAAAAAAAATAATTCATTGCATGACTTTCTATTCATCGTATTACTTGTACCCCACAGTGGTTTTTAATAATTCAAGTTTCGTTACTGTAATAGTTTTGACATAAGACCTCTATTGAGCAGTGGCGTGCCTTCGCCACCCCTTACGGCTTTGTTATCCAACTGTTCTCTTCACGTTTAGTTCACCCGCTCTCCGATGATGAAACTCTAACCTGTAATTTATTTTCTGACGCACGACTTCTTCGTTTAATATTTTATGCGATTTTCTAGCAAACCGCTACATTATTTTCCAACTTGAGCAAATGGTGTCGATGCCTAGAAAAATATTGATTTTACGATATTATTTGCAAAATTAGTACGAATGATATTTTTAAAACCGCAATTGAATTATTTAGTGGGGGCATTTTATATATTAAATTGAATTACTGCCATCATATATTTATATATTTGCAATATCATTCGCTTTTTAGGGCCCGTAGGTGAGCGGTTAAGAGCCTCGGGGCCTGAATCAGAGGTCCCGGGTTCGATACCCGCTTCGAGCAGTCTGTTGTCAGGTAGCAGTGACAACGATTTTCACTTGGAAGTATAGATAGCAATATGTTTGCTACCCAATAAAAAGTCAGCCCTATTAGATTAATTCTAATAAGAATAACATAAATCATCAAATATGGATGGATTATAACCATTGGGTTATAATAAAAAAAAATCGCTTTTTGTTGTGAAATTGATCAGTTTCCTAAACTAACGCAGTTATCATACTATATGATAGTTCTGTGCGATTGATTATCGCTATCAAATAATCGATTTTCACATCGAATAAATTATCTTCGGCGTTAAATTAGAAAAATATTTTCAGTTCTAATTAAAATTGGTATCTAAACTATACTAAATACTTTGGTTAATTTCAATTTGAAAGTAAGTTACCCAGGGGGTGATTTTTGGACCTCTCTTCCTCCCTTGGTGGATACATAGTGGTATTTAAAATTGCCTCTCCCCTTCCCAACATTGCGAGTATTTTTTTGGTATCTAGGAAAAACGTTAATTTTTTATTTTTTTAATCGTTTTTTTTTTAAATCTCAGGTAAGGAATAAATACACGTGATATCTTACTAGACTTACTCCTCCTCCACGTGATTTTGTATTTCGTGTCTGATATTTAAATTCTATTATAAAGAATGCTGCTAATGTTTGCTACATTATCAACTTTTTGTTTTATATATAGTAAGTTGTGGAATTTTAAGCTGCAGAATTTTAAAACATTGCTTGTGGAATACGACGGCATTTTATTAATGCATTATTATACATGGGAAATAGTTTTACGAAGAAACGATATGTACTTAAGTTATTATAAATTTATGCTTGTATCATGAAGTAGATTCCTCAATACAATTTACTATTCTACTCAGCCCCTATTATTTGGAAATTAACCAGGATTAGACACTGTAATTGATAGATAATTTCTGGGAATTAGATTCTATTAAGCAGAT
This sequence comes from Ctenocephalides felis, assembly GCF_003426905.1. Lineage (NCBI taxonomy): Eukaryota > Metazoa > Arthropoda > Insecta > Siphonaptera > Pulicidae > Ctenocephalides > Ctenocephalides felis. The sequence continues at coordinate 12,769,662 of NW_020537324.1, read as the reverse complement.
GATACAGAATATATAATACTTTCGTTTAATATATAATTGCACTTCTGTGCGTTGGAAAATGTATGAAATGAAAGAAGTTTTATAATTAAAGACTTGCTTATTTTTTCAATAAAAACTTATTCAGTTATGGAACGATGAAATTTTAATGAGGTGTGTATATATCGAGCATTTACTATTCGAAAATAAATTATAATTAATGCATTAAATAAGTCGTACAATCAACATAATTAAAATAGTCATTACGGAAATAAATTTGTTAAATTATTTAATCAATCTATTAATTTGGATTGTGTTCAATTTATAATAGCGCGTTATAAATATTTTGTATCCTAATAATTGCGTTCACAAACTACTGCGTATATGGCTTGTTGTGCAATTGTGTAGCCATAGAAACTCATTTGATAGAAGTTTCATATATGCTCGTTCATAAATCATTAGATCACAAACTTGTCATATCGAAGATATTGACTGTATTAGTATACTTTGTTGATAGTCAGGGCAAATGTATTTCCAATACATCAAGGAAAGGGTCACTAGGCGATGCATAATGAAATGAAATATCAATCATTTTTGTAATACACGTAGTGTAATGAAATTAAATACTATTGTCATCAATATGCATAAAATATGTCATTAGGTAATAATGAAAATTTCGTTTATGGTAATTTGGTTATTATATTAATAACTGGACACATCGGTTTAAAACGAAAATGAAATTGGTTTGAGTTATATTGCGAATGTGACTGCTACAACTAGATATTATTTTAGGCCAATGTCCAGATTATTCGAAATAAGTTTTAAAATATAAATTATCTTTGTCTTATCAGTAGCTTATGCCAAATTATATCCTGATCGACTAATAGCGCCTAATGGAACAGAATATTTTCTATGTAATGCTTCCTTTTTTTGAGGGAATTATTATAACTTTCAAATAATTATTATTTATGTCTACTTATCAGTAGCTCATCGAAGCATATTTATGTTGGTTCAATTTATACAATTTTAATTTATACTAGGATACAATTTTTATTCTTGTAATCCTTATTTTTATTTATTACGAAAAGCTCTGATTACCGCACATGAGGTCATATAATAAGGCCGACGATGAGCTTTTCACGGTTGCACTGTACTGTTAAAAGTTGCCCATGTATGAAATTGGGAGTAGGAAGTTAGCCCGCCGATAGATTGTCATTCTCTGAAATGCCCTTGATTCGATACACTTTCAAAACCCATCAAAATCTACTATTCGAGACTTTGAGTTGGGGTCTGAATGTTAAGGGAAATATAATAGCAGATATTGATTGTTAAATAATAACCTACTCTCATGTATGAGATTTATAGATTAAGATGGATTGTATTTTAATATATTTGAATACCAATATTTGAACTAAATCTGCTACGGAATTTTTTTCTGAAAATCAGATAAAATCATAACGAGTGTTCTTTTATAATATTGTTAACTTCCCGTAGGCATACCTTAGAAAAAAAATGGATGTATGTGTGTGCGTGTGTGTATGTGTGTGCGTGTGTGTATGTGTGTTCTGGTACAAATTTTCGTCGACGATTTCGGGAACACGGATGAAGCGATTTGAATAATTCAAAAAACATTCGATTCGTATTGATAAGGAGACGTACTGATTAGTTTTTGGCAAAGGCAGGTCTAGCCGTTCCGAAGATATGGGGCAAAAAGTGCCAAAAACGGTAACTCAGTTTTTAAGAGAACGGAGCGTCCGATTTGAAAAATCAAAAAACATTTTACTTGTATTATCAAGATGAAGAACTGATCAAATTTTCATGAAGGTAGGTCTAGCGGTTTCGGAGAAAAAATGCCATCTGGCGGTCAAAAATGATCATTAGACATATGCACATCAATTTATCAGATATTTTATAGAGATTTTAACAATAGGTATAAATTTTGTTTACATTCCTACGCTTGCTTTAAAAAAAAGTTCAGAATTTCCGAAATATTTCAAAATACACTTTTCTTCAAAAAGTCTTTTTTTTTTCAAACGTAAATTTTTGTCAAAAATTTGTTTTTCTAAAATCTAATTTTCAGAGTAAATTTTTTTCAAAAATGTTAATCTTTTTAAAAAAAAATTTTGGTATGGGAAGTTCCAGCAATTTGCCTTAAGGAACGATGCCATGCGCTCCACTAGTTATAATTATATTGATATTATATCGTTTGAAAGTGGCATATAGTCCATGTTTATTTATATTATGCAAAATTCGTTTACATTGGCAAGCATAGAGTCAGAGATGTTATTCATATTTTTTTATCATTGCGATAATTTTAGTTATCATTTATTCTACGATATAGTCTTCGTTAATGCGTTTTGAAAACATCCACAAAATAATTGACCTATAAACGAAACCATAATGTTCAAAAGTTTATATCACACAATAATAATATTTTATTTTTTGGACGATATACGTTTTGGCAGAGTTTTCAACTCGCTGATAGCGCCGCTTATCTTTTATTAAACAAGACAAGCAGTTCAACATAAAATTCACTCACACTTGTAAAAATTAATTTTGAAACAATATTATTTTGCGTCATACAAATGAAATTGTTGAAGCAAAACATCGCATATATGTGTCTGTTTAATTTACATACGAGTCTGGAATAACTTGTAATAAATAAAAGCATGTGGCTCTGTCTGGTCACTGAAATCATGACATAATTCATAACAATTTTTTTTGCAAAGCGTTAAATTAATTTATCAATTTCTTGTGGGATTTGGTTTTTTTTTTATTTTATCCTTGGCTTTAATTTATCAATTGGTCAGCGGCCTGACAGTCTTTCTAGTCCATTTCAATCAATTTTCTATCGATTTTCTAACGTATATGTGAACCTGCTATTCGCATGTCCCACGTTCCTATCTATATGTACACCCTAATTATATACATGAGGAAAAGAACAAACAAGTCTAATGTATTATTTACGTTTAATGCCACAATTATTATCGACCGTATGCCGTTTTTTATATACACTCTTTTTCTACAACCAGTGGAATTTTTTCGGAAAATTAAGTTATATTATGTACAATTAATACAACTATATTGGCTTTTAGAAAAAAAAACAGCGAACTATTTTACTATTATTCTTGTTAGTATTTTATATTTTATGTATTCAATTTTAAATCTTTTGAAGACTTTTGCATTACCTACTGACTGCTAATTATATTTTTTTTTATTAAAGCTCTTAATTTTCAATTTGTCCCTGTAGATACATTTTGTTCCTTTTTTTTATTTGTTCATTTTTAACAGCAATCAGAACCTTACGTCTTATGAGCTGTTGGGCTGAAACTTCTTCTTACTTCGTATTTTTTAGATGGTAACTCAATGGTTAATCCATCCATATTTGATGATTTTTGTTATTAGAATTAATCTAATAGGGCTGACTTTTTATTGGTGCAGCAATGCCGGGCAAGGGCTATTTTCACTTGGAAACATATTGCTATCTATATTTTCAAGTGAAAATCGTTGTCACTGCTGCCTGACAACAGGCTGCTCGAAGTGGGTATCGAATCCGGGACCTCTGATTCAGGTCCCGTCGCTCTTAATCCTTACATACGGGCGAGCCCCTTATTTCTTTTAAAATTAAATTCTAGTTTGTATTATTAATACTATTTTGTATTGCATATATGTCCATACTTAATTTTTAATTATCTACTCAAAGCTAATTTTATAGTTTTAATTAATCTTTCAATTCTCATTTTGTTGTTACTTATTATAAATTCCTTTTCAAGATTGCTAATCCTTCGTTTGATAAAAATAAAATGTACAAATCTGAGAAACGTTCAATAATATTTCCAGAGTTTTATGATATCTAATTCTGTATATTCTCTAGTTAGTTTTGCTTAACGGATGTTGTAATCATCATTGATCAGTTTATCTTTTATTATATGTTTATACTGAATGAATTGGTCGTAAAGATAAAAATAAATTAATTGATTTGAATTTCAGGAAGCACTGGTAAATGTTAAAAATACAATTTTTAATTTTAAAATTTGCAAAAATATAAATAAAAATATATAAAATAAAATAGAAAAAATACTTTAATTCTCTTAAAAAGTAACAAGGATTAGCTTTTACTTCTAACTTAGTTACTCCAGAATGATTATTATTCATTCTATATTTTATGATTGATTATTAGAGAAAAAATTATCCAGTTCAATAAAAAAGCGTATTATTTCTGGTTTGTTTTTTTTTATATCTGTATGATTTTTATACCTATCCCATATGGAACATTAGCAAATTTTCGGAAGTACTTAGAATGTTTCAATCGAATGTCAATCTACTGATTGGACGTCCAGGTATGAATTCTTGTAATATAATAATTTTCTATTCTTCAATAAAGTAATACAATGTATTACATAATTTTCTGTATCCAGGTTTTGTTAATTCCTGTTATTGTTAGAGCTTTTTAACCTCTTATTCAGATAATTCCGTATGGCAATTCGAACACATCCCCACGTGCATGTTTTATCCCCCACCTTTTCCAATAGCCATATAGAGCTCTCCACGATTTCATATTTTCCAACACAAAGGTTCGATGTCAACATATCTCTATCCCCACTTTGTTTTTAACCTCATACTCCTTCTAGCCCTTATTTATTCCATTTTCATAATTATCCTTCGACATTCGTATCGAGCACAATTACCAGTACGGCATCGAGGAAATTCAATACCAAAAGTATTGGTAATTGAATTATATTTGCCGAAATTTTTTAGACCTCGGTGGAGCATTTTTATACTTTGTATATTGAATTACTTGGGAGCATGAATTTTCAATCGTTAAGGTCCATGAATGTTTTGAAGATGAAAATGATAACAGCATTATTTTCTTCATAAACAATTATGATTCAATATTGTTTACCAATAATGTAAATTTTGAGCTATATCTCATAATTCAATTACTTAGGTTAAACTTAAGACTAGTAATATTTCACTATTGTTTTTTTGTTTTTGTTAAACCATGAACTGAATTTTCATATATGTGGCAAACTAATAAAAAAAATTTGATAGAAAATTGATTTCCAAATAACTTGAAGATAAGATACAGTAATTTCCAACCTTTTTGCATTGCGCCCCCCTGTTTTTCTAATATTTTCATCAGTACTGATCCTATCATTAACTGATATTATAATTTGTCAGGCTACAAATTAGTATATTTTATTATATTTTTTTATTATCTGCAGTCAGAACTTTTACATGTTATATAAATGTTTAGAGCACTGCATATTTCTAAGAACTACGTTGTTAGGAAGGCAATAATTGTTCTTACTATCAGAGACATAGTTTTTATTTTTGATTGTTTTTATTATCTGAGACATAGTTTTTATTAACTTCCCGTAGGGTAAGTTATTGTAATGGGCCGAAAATCGAAATTGAAAATTTTTTCATTTCTCGACGTTTTGAAGGTTTCTGAACATTTTGGCATACCTCAGAAAAAATGGATGTGTGTGTGTATGTATGTATGTATGGATACAAATTTCCAGTCTCGTTTAGAATATAGAAATCGAGTTTTTGAGAGAACGGAGCATCCGATTTTAATGTTCTAAAAACATTCAATTAGTATTGATTGGGAGAAGTGTTTATCAGATTTTGGCAAAGGCAGGCCCAGCCATTTCCAAGATACGGAGCTAAATGTGCAAAAAATGGCAGTTTTTGAGAGAACTAAGCGTCCGATTTAAATGATTCAAAGAGCTTTCTGCTTGTCTTAACAAAAAAATTGATCTTGAAAAAAAATTTTTGTTTCAATCTTTTTTTTTTCAAAAAAAAATTTTTTTGTATATCGAAAATAATTCAGATTTTTTTTTTAATTCTGACTAAAGTTCTAATATACTTTGAACAAATAATTTGAACTTTGCAATTCAGTTTATATAATTCTTATAAATATTAGGCAATGTTACAATATTAATAATAATCTATTTCAAAACATTCAGTATTCCTCGAATATTTCGTTACGGTACGGGAAGTTCCAGCAATTTGCCTTAAGCACGATGCCATACACTCAACTAGTTTTATTTTATGTTTTGCCTTATACAGAATCCTATTAGAAAGTAATCCCATGTCTTTCTAAAACGGGTAGTGCAGCAAAGCCTTGAAAGGCCTATTTTCCTTGCAAATATATATTTTTTATTCTCATATTTTAACAGCAATCAGAGCTCTAAGCTGCTGGCCTGAAACTTCTCCTTTTCTTCTACTTTTTAGATGGTAACCCAGCGGTCGATCCATCCATATTTGATTATTTTGTTATGAGAATTTATCTAATAGGGTTGATTTGTTCATTGATGCAGCAATGTCCGGGAGGATCTATTTTCACTTGAAAAAAAAATATAGAGCCATATTTGAATCACTTGGAATTACGTTGCTCAAGTGAACACTGATGTCACTATTGCTTGACATCAGGATTTTCTGGGCGGGTTTCGAATTTGGAAATACTCATTGGATTTGGTCGCTCGCAGATAGCTTTAATATCAGATATTGAATTTGATTCATCTCTTACCAATAAAATTTTGTTCGAAAAAATCAATGTAAAAGTAAATTAACGAAGTACATCCGCTTTTAGCGATTATAATTTCGCTTTAGGGTCTTCTTATATCCAAGTATTTAGGTTTTTTATTCCCCCGATTAGAACAAATCCTTTTATGATTCGTCTCTGCGTTATTTTTGTATTTCTGTCGCGTCAAAATCATGCTTCCTGTGTTCGATTCGTGTTTGTCATGTCATAAGGGAACGCGGTTAGCGCGGATCCGTCGGGTGGAAACCAACCCAGTATTGTGCACTACACCAGGCTACCTTTTCACTTGGGGGGTTGAGAATGGGGTGTTTCGCTTTATACATATAAATTCACATATATTATAGTGTGATGATACCACGATATCCTTTTGGTGGGGATACACTTCAGGACGAGCGTTGTTTTACAGGCGTCTGAACGTCGGGACGGTCAGTCGAACGTCTGATATCGGTGGAGAATCTACTAAATAATCAGTTCGGTCTTCCAAGTACAGTTTATTTAAGAGAGATTTGAAATGTGTGAAACTATAGACTTCCTTTGAGAGGTTTTATCCTGAAACGGTTTGGCGTAGTATCTTGTGAGTAGTCAGAGAGTATGTATTATTGACCACAAGATGTAACTGTCACTGCTAATTTTAGATTAAGTTTGCAATCATGATATCATGTCGCAGTAATAATCATGTTAGTTTTGGTTGCAATGTTCAGAAAAATTTCCTTCGAAGTTGAGATTAATTTACAAATTTGAAATGGCATTTGACAAAATATGAATTTTATAACAGTTCTATTAATGATAATATATTATAATATCAATAGGCAGAAATATAATATTTGCATTGTCAATACAAGTAGTATTGATAATGCAAATATAGATACAGTATTCCTTCCTTGTGATAAATGGGCAATGGAGCAGTCGGTTGACCAATTTTATCTTATTGTTTTTAGTTTTATTTTATTTCGGGATATTCTTTTAATCTTCATCACTGTTTACGTGTTCGTCCACACCTAATAATCTTAAAAACATGTTTCTTAAAATAAATGTTTACGAGCATCGATGCTATTTTCGTTAACAATTTGAAAGAAATGGAAATGATTTCGTTTGTGAAAAAATGTAAATTAGGTATTTGCATATTTGTCCTAATTATAATTATCCAATATGTTTGTTATAAATTTATTTTCTTTGTTACAGGCAAGCCCATCTGGACCCTTTAATTTCATTAAAGTACTAACATCAACAAAGGTTAGTGGAAATTATGTTACACTATATCTATAATCTCAAAATTCTTGCTTAAATTTTAAAGAATATACCTAAATGTATCCATTTCCTCATGTAATTTGAAGGTATCGAGCTAATAATACAAATTATATATTAATTTGCGAACAAGTTTCTATTCCATACCCCAGTTTCACATGAACTTTTAATGTCACATTGACCAACCATATTCAATGTTTGATAACATCTTATCGCTAATAACGCTGCGCATGTATAATTATTATTCAGCTGGTTACACGACTTATGTCGTGTATATAGTTTTATATATGAAGTTTTCGTTACAAAGTATATATATTACTATTGTCACAAAACTTGTCCGGATCAATTTCTCTGTAATAATGGCATATGAATCGATTAGATCGTATGATTGATAGGGAAATTGCTTTGCGGCATAATTTTACGTGGGCGATGTTATAAGACTATGTTGTAACGAAAATAGACAATAAATAGTAAATGTGTCTTATGTTTATGATAAATAATTAAATTGTTTATTATTGTTGAGTTGATTTAATACTTGATTTGATTTATATATGAGTATATACGTACAGGATACATACGGATTCAAAATTCACTCAATAGACGATAATTATCTAATTTAGAATTTATAGTTCCTGGTGAATATTTTCTTATCTTCTGCAAATGTGCACTTTTTCAAGCACTCAATAATTCATTTGCATTATTACTTATAAAATTTACTTAATATCTATTGGACAGGTGTAAATTATATCCACAATAAAAAAAATCTTATCTTGAATCTGATGTATGTTGGGTTATTCGGTAGAACATGAATTTTTGTATTTTCTATATACAGAAAATTCTCTAAATGTTTTCAAAAACATAATTTTCTCTGCCATTTAATTTTTAAACTTTCATCTTTACATAACTATAATACTTGATGATACAGGAATTATTTAAAAAATGCATTGTGTCATGATTGTATCTAATTGTGTTGTATTTATTATTCTAAAATATTTTTGTTGTTACATACTATCATGACCTTTTAAAGATTTCTCATAACAAAAGTAGACATTTACTTTGACGCAGAGGTCGGCTATGGAGCATGCTGTCAGCATTTGAAACTCGTTTTTAATTTTTAAATAAAAAACGCGGCATTATGATTATTGGCAATGCCAATGCAATCGGAATTTTACATAAAATAATTTTGTTTCGTTTTTTGTATTCGAATATCTAGTACATATCTCAATGCGATTTTTCATATGAAGCTATAGGCGGTACTTATATTTCAAAAGAATATCGTTTGGCACATGATTTAATCTGCATCTCGTTTATTGTTGGTGCCAAAGATAATTCATATTTATTTTTATTTGTTCGTGTTTTGCTCGTTTAAAACATGCGTCAGTATATTGTTTAATGGTTTATTGTTGTCTGTAAGAAATTCATATGATGTGTACTTTTAAATGCAATCGTTTCCTTGAATATTTTTTGTTCATATTTGATTTGTATTGTTTCTTATGCAAAGCCGTCTGCCAAAGAAAAATAAAATAACTTTGCAAATTCTGCAAGTTTTTAATCTGCATCCAAAATATTTGTTCAAAATCAATTATCTCATTAACATAATAAGCATCATAACAATTATACACCACGTGGGCTTGGCGGGTATCAGCTGTTTCACAAATGTAGATCATATCTAGCATATAAGTTCAGGCGAAGGTAATCGGGTTTCTTATAACGATTTGTGTACATTTACCTAAATAGGCTAGAACAGGTGCAACCTATGTAAATGTAAACATAGACATAACAATGGGAAGCTGTAAAAAGCATACAGAAAACCACATAACTCGCTAATTTCAAGGAGCGGTGTTATTTTATGCTTTCTATCAATTTCTTTTGTTTACCTACTTGTTACAGAAAAGCATAAACCTAATTTAATTTATCTAAATCGAACTTTTTCCGATATACTTATCAAGGTTAGATATTACGTCTTAAGAATGAATTATTTAAGTAGAATATCGTTAGTAAAAAATGTCATTGGGTGTATTATTTTATTTAGAGCATATTCGGCCCACTTGTGTCCTTGTTTCAATGCACAATAGCATTTCAATGCAATAGCTTGTTCCTCGTATGGTTATGATTTATGTAACATTCATTGTGTTTTTTGCGCAATTTTAAACACAAAGATGCAACGAGTCTGTAATTGATTTTCATATACATTTGACATTATTTTTGTCACAACTATCAAATAAATAATAGTCAATTCTTAACTTTTTTGGTGTTTTCAAATTTCATTGGCATCAACTTCGTCGTTTTTGAAAACAAATATAGTTTTTTTTTTTTTTAAATAAAATTATTACCTAAAGTAATTCTGAGTAGTTCTAATGAGGTTCTAAATTTATCATTCTTTTAATATTCAATATACATTTGCTTGTGCAATATAGTATTTGTTAATTTGAGCTTACTTGTTTTCTGTGGTAACATTACATTACATTTGTTTTGCAATATAGTATTTGTTAATTTGGGCTTACTTGTTTTATGTGGTTAGAGCTATGGACTTCGAATCAGAGGTTCCAGGTTAGATAACGCTACAGGATAGCCTGATGTCAAGCAGCAGTGACATCTATTATTACTTGAAAATATAGATAGCATTATGTTTCCAAGCAAAAATAGCCTTTACCCGGCATTGCTTCCCCAATAAAATGTTTACCACAGCGATTGGATAACCGTTTAGGTTGACACAGATAAAAGCCACAACGGCTCATAGAACTCGTTAAGTTCTGATTGTTGCTAAATGTATAGAAAAAATTGTCCATTTAGTCAAGTTTTATTGCATTTTATAAATTTTATGGACTGCACAAAATATTTCCATTTATATCTCATCAATCTGTATATAATTGATCATAACAGCGTGCTTTGAAGTTTGCCTTTACATCATAATCTGTCGTTTTTATGGCTATTCAAAGATATGTCTCGCATTGCATATAATTACTTGGCACGCGCTTCAATCGCCCACTTGCCCGTTGAACGTTTTGTTTATGGATTCGTTTGTCGTTTCCTTAGTTAAGAATAAACGAGCTATGTGCCTATTTGCTTACATCTATCTCGACAAGGAGCTATAAAATACTTGGAAAGACGACGAGAAAAATAAGTTGAATCTATTTAATTTTTTATTTTGAATTTGAAATTTGAAAACCAGATAGAAGATACTATTTGTATTGGTGATATTAAAAACACCTATTTGTATTGGTGATATTGAAAATCAGTCAAATTTACCATAAAAGTTCTTCTATATGGCGTAATGACTTTTAAAAAAATTAAGGGGCACAACTGGTGTAACCGCCTAAAAAAGGTGAGTTTTGGGAATTCATATTAAAAAAACTGCTTTATAAATCATTTCAAAATTTTAGGAATATATTTATACATGATTTAAGAATACGAGGTCTGTTCAAAAAGTTTTCGTAATTTTCGTTTTTTCAAAAAAATATTTATTTATTCGTCTACATTAATGTGGTCCCCTTCAAAGTAGTCCCCCCAGATATAATACACTTATGCCAGCGTTTTTTCCAATTTTTGAAGCACCCTTGATATTCACTTTTTGATATGTCCTTGAGCACTCTCGGCGATTTTCTTCAATCGAGGAAAACCGCCGTCCTTTCATGGGTCTCTTCAACTTTGGGAATAGGAAAAAGTCACACGGAGCCATATCTGGTGAATTTTTGCACTTTGCAACACTTTATTTCATTTTTTACGCAAAATTTAATACAAATTCTTTGACTTTTTCAATTCTTCCATTGTAAAAATCGCCGAGCTCAGAAAAACACGTCGAACCTTAGCGACTACCACAGACAAAGTAAACAGTGAATATAGCTGAAAATTTCATCATACTTTAGGGGTATGTATACCAACACAATAAAAAAAAAATTTTGACAATCAGACACTCCAGACCCGCGAAATTTAATTATTAGTAATTCCGGGTACTTTTTGAACAGACCATGTACATAGTAAAATTTTTGAAGAAAAAATTTAAATATTTTTTTAAGTTATCGTCGATCTCCAACGACGCGACAAAATAAAGGCCCTTCACTGCTGCAGTGATTCCGGCCTTCTAGGTGGATAAAATTTCAAAAAAAAAATTCTCGTTAAACTAGATAATATTGCCTGTAAAATGAACTACGATAAAAAAAATCAAAATTTGACAAAATGACGGCGTTTTTTTTAAAAAAATCGATAGTTCATTTTACGGAGAACTATATATAGAACATGTAAAAAAAAATTAATAGTGATCGGATCATTTGTTTTTGAGTAATCGCTGCAGAAAATTCGGAAAATGCTGTTTCGAGAAAAACGCATTTAAAGATAAAATGATCGTTATACTTATATACTACATATATACTCTTTAAATGGCTGTGATTCAAAAACTATTTAAGATATCGATTTAAAATTTTGGTATGTTATTTTTAAAGGTATAACCTATCGAAATATGGAAAAATTAAAAATTAGATTTTTTGAAAATTTCACACTAGTTGTGCCCCTTAAATTATACATACTACTTATATTCACTAAACATGCATATTTCTTCATGGAACTATTCCGGTCTTGAATGGTTTCACTTTTTTCTGTAATCACATGAAATAAAAGTACGGAAGTTGGAAATAGTCTGCATATTCCATAACCTGCGACCTCAGTTAATTAATTAAAATCATTCTACAATCGTTTCATCGAAGATAATTTAATATTTTCTTCCGTTCAGTTAATTACCTCTTACCGCCTCATACACATTTGTATTTCCTTTATCCCGTGCTTAGACAGAATCTGCAGTCATGTGTGAACTTCAAGAGGAAGAAAAGGGTTCAATGACTTTCGGGTCCGGTGCTCACTTGGCCAGTGAAACGAGTTCACAGCTATTCTATCGCATACATTTCTACAATTTTATGTAATGCGATAAATGCGCTGATTTATTTCTATTGGTATTTTGCTATATTGAAACACGCCCGCATATAAATATCTTGCGACGGTAGTTTCTTGTTTATTAGTTTTCGATACCTTGACGTTAAATCATGCTGTCAACTGTACCGTCTTGCTTGAGGTCCTTTGAGGATTAAGTAGTGAAAACTATACAGTATGACAAATTTTATCGGAACTTATATAACAGGACTTTAAAGACGACGTTTGTTGAAACTACAATTTTTAGATTTTTGGTCATTGGTGTAAAACGCTAGGGGAAAAATTATTATAGATTTTCTTTTATTTTAACGGCAATATAAACTTAGCGAGTTCTTTGAGCTGTTGTGCTGATTTCTTAAACGGCGCAGCCTTACAGAACCCAAACGGCTGGTCTATCTCTACATAATGAATTTATTCTTACAATTTCTATAATACTGATGATTTGTTTTATTTTCATAGCAGGGAGGACTATTTTCATATGTATATATTTTCATATGGAAAACATATTGCTATTTATCATCGCTGGAACCTTTCATTCAAAATAAGATGGATTGACCAAATAATATTTCTTGATTTTTTTTATCAAATTATGTAATACGTGGTTAATTCTGTTTCATCATTTTGGACATAATAAGTTCTCTACCATTGTGCCATTTATCAATTGATATTGCTTATAGAACAACTTCTTCGACTTGTTTATCTATTACCTCAGGATTTATATTCATTTTTCAGCTATTGTATTTTTATTGATCATGAATTCAAATCACGGATATTTACAGCTTATTGTAATTATGTACGTATTTTTTCCTATACGTATCTTTTGGAATAATGTGTTCGGCTAAAACTCGTTATGTGAATACTAATGATCAGTATGATCCGCTGCCGATTTCTATTTTATGCGTTACGCTTACTGTTCGGTAATGTATTCGTGAAATCGTGTTTTGTACAAATACTTTGTAGGCTTGTGACTAGCCTATTTGTTCTAAATACTTGAGATTACAGAATTCAATAAGATTTCAGCGCAAAATCTTCCTGGCTTGGCGTCAGAATCATTAGTAGTTAAAAATTAAATATTGAAAAGGATTAATAGATTTTGTATTAAGTTGCCAACTAAGTGCAGCTTTCACTTTTAGATGGTCTTAATTTGGTCAAGATTTGACCAGGGCTTTTTCTATTTAACCCGTGACCCTTCGGGGTAGGGGATACAATGGTATGAGTATAAATACCTGCAACTTATAATAATAAGGAGATTGGCAAAAGTAACGAGAGAAGAAGGTTGTAGAGTGAAGTTCAATATATATCATAAACTAAATAGTGGTTTTATTCTCATATCTTATGGTGATGGAATATTTATAATTTACAGTCCACTCAATATCAAAAATTAATCATAGTGATCCTCACCACAATTGAATTTTTAGATTTAAGATTTAGATGTATCCCAAATGTAAAATTTCGTTTGTTATTGGATAGTAGTCGATTCACTTGTCAATCAGTAAAAAATAGTTTTTTGATCGATTATTGGCCACATCCACCATATTGTCCTGATCTTACACCATCTAATTAGTTTCTGAATCGATTTTTTTCAAAGCTCTTCAGTGGTAAAAAATTCAATGATTATGTTAAATCTCACCTGTTTTCAGTTTTTTGCTAATAAAAACCAGAAAATTTATGAATGTGGGATAATGATAAACTGCTAATTTTTTACCTATGTCATAGATATTTATAATTTTTACTTTCAACGGTTGTTTGCAAAAAATGTCGAAGGTGAAGAGCATAGGTCATATGAATGTTAAATTAACACAGCATTTAATAATTTAACAATTAAAATGCACATCACATCTTGATTCTTGAGTTGTGCGCGCCCCGGTTTGGCTTTTGCCGCCTTTTCTCGCATACCAAGCGTCCTTCTAGGTTTCAAAACAAACGTTTCTGCAATCGCGCATTCCATAAACCCGCCATAACCGTCGTCCACATTGCTCTGCACTCGTTCTTGTGAACATTAAAAGCATTCCTTTTCTATAACTTGTGCGAGGCATAAATCTATATGAAATATTCATCATAACTATTATACGGATATTGACGAGTATCTAGAAACAGGAATTGAATGGACTAATCAAAATAATTATGATCAGCGGACGGGAATTCGTTAGGAGTAATTTGCAGGGCGTTCACCTTTAAATTTAGAGACCTTGCACGTGATGTTACTTAATATTCTTCACACGGCCCAAGAGTACATTTAAAAAAAAAATTTTTGGTGGAATCTTTTGTGATCACACACACTACTCATGAGCGTGATAGCTTTATAATTTTCTCTCTAGCAGAAAAATAATATTACGTTTCTTGTATAAAATTTACATACTTCATAAAATAATTTTATTTGAAACAAGAGGTCACAATCATGTTTCATTAGTGTGTTGGCACCGTGTTGTGCATATTTGATGCAGGGAATATGTACAAGGTTAACAAGATTTTTTTCTGCAGTCAGATTATATTTGCAATTAATGATGATCACATAATATAAATTAGCGATTATAATTTAACATATATTGCTTATTTATATATTTAAATATTTATTTTATGTGCTTAAAAAACTAGTTGCGTTTTTTTTCAATAATAAAAGTAACTATTATTAAATAATAGCTATGTAACAATTATAGTCAACCTTGTATTGTACTTGCCGAAAACTTCGGCGGTTTCATATAGAGATATAAATTAATTTAGTATCATTTTGAAACGAGCATGTAGAGAAGACGCCGAGAGGAGCAATTTGTAATCCACCTACTCATTTTTTTAACCTGAGGAAGAATATAATTTTTATGGCGGTAGGTCAGTTTTACAGAGTTTTATAGTGAAATATAAACTAATCTCTATTAAGATCTTAAATAGCGTTTAAGAAAATAGTTTATAGTAAATATGATTAAAAAAAAACTATCCAGTGTAAAGGGAGGATAACATCAAATATTCGTATATTTTAGCACTATGCTAGTATAATTATTACTTTACTTCGAGTATTACTAATTCAGTTTTTAATTACACTTTCTTGGTAAATTGTTGCGAATTATTTCTTTCCTGCAGATATGTTTGCTTTAAATATATACCTGGTTATATAAAAGACGAGATGTATCATCATATCAGTCTTTTGTATATTCTATTAAGTGCTTTTTGCATTTTGTCTGACCTCGCATACCATTACTGCGACTTAGTAGTCTACCTGTGCTTTTCATACCTGCGTTATAAAATTGACTTGAGAACATTGTGCCCCGTTCAAAAATGTATTTTTTAGCTTAATTTTTGGTTTTATACGTGACGATCGTATATTTTAAATATTTAGAATTTTTATATCAGAATAAAATTCTTTATTTTAATATTTATTTTACTCTGACATGAATAAATTATAGTTTCTGAACAAGAGTCAAATTGGGACTTAACAAGTATGGAAATCGATTAAAATTATTTTCAGTAAAATAATTTAGTTTTCCTTTATAAAGTATATGTATCACGTTTGTTTATTTTTTTATGTGTACAAACATCTTCATAATAATGTTATATTAAGGGGCACAATTAGTGTAACCGCCTAAAAAAGGTGATTTTTGGGAATTTATATTAAAAAATTACTTTATCAATCATTTCAAAATTTTAGAAGTATATTTATACATGTTTTAAGAATACATAGTAAAATTTTTGAAGAAAAAAATTAAATAGTTTTTAAGTTATCATCGATCTCCAACGGCGCGACAAAAAAAGTGGCCCTTAACTGCTGCAGTGATTCCGGCCTTCTACATGGATGAAATAAAAAAAAAAAATCTCGTTAAACTAGATAATATTTTCTGTAAAATGAACTACGATAAAAGAAATAGATCAAAAATTGACAAAATGGCGGCGTTTTTTTTTTTAAAAAAAAGTCGAATTTTACCCAAAATTTTGGTCGTTTTTCGACTTAAATTTCGATTTTTGATCCGATCAAAAAATCGATAGTTCATTTTACGGAGAACTATATACAGAACATGTAAAAAAAATTTGATAGTGATCGGATCATTCGTTTTTGAGTAATCACTGCAGCAAATTCGGAAAATGCTGTTTCGAGAAAAACGCGTTTAAAGATAAAATGATCGTTGTACTATATACTATATGTATACATTTTAAATGGCTGTAACTCAAAAACTATTTGAGATATCGATTTGAAATTTTAATATGTTATTTTTAAATATGTAATCTACCGAAATATGAAAAAAACAAAAATCGATTTTTTCAAAATTTCACACTAGTTGTGCCCCTTAATAATTATAATATTATAAAATTATTACTACGATTCTCAGATCAAATCATTTTCCCGCCACAGACTAAATACCTGATTTCGTTTAATTCGGATTTGCCCACCTGTACAAACCTTCGTTATATTTTACCTGCGTTGTAGACACGCACTGGACCGATCTATAATACAAAACGCAAAGTATAATTCTCCTTCTCCGTTCTACTCATGTACCTCTTTTGGTTTCGTATCAAACACTGCCGTTTCTTTCTATTCGCTCAGTCAGTCAGTCTTCCATAGTCTTTCGATATATTAGCAGTGGAATCTTCATACTTTAAAATACTAGAATTATATCTTCGTGTTGTATCATAGTTGTAATACCTTTTTTTTATTTGAAAGTTTTTTTTGTGAAGTGTTTGATGTATTTTTCTTATAAGTGAAAGTGGAAGATTTTGTGGAGGAATAATCAAAAGTTTGCATTAAAGATGCATTACAGAAACGGAAACGTGAGACGTATGTATTCGTTAGGCAGCTAAGGATTTATTTCTTTGGATTAATTGTATATAAGATTTTTGTTTGGAAGCTGGAAATATTATGTATACATTTTTTTAATATAATTTAAAAAATACTTTCTAATTGAATATGAAGGAATGAACAACTAATTGACTAATGATTACTAAATAAAAATATTCCACGTAATAGTGTAATTTCTAATTGAATATGAATTAATGAACAACTAATTAACTAATTATTATTAAATAAAAAATATTCTACGCTTTAGTGTAATTTCTAATTGAATATGAATTAATTAACAACTAATTATTAAATCGTTAACTAATTATTATCAAATAAAAAATATTCCACTTTTCCAATTTAGTCTTCGCCTTTATATCCTTCCATTGATCTGTCTATCAACTTTTTTCAATTCATATTTTTACGATCACCCACAAACTCCAACCGACAGGTGTTAAATAATATTCCCATAAACAAGTGCTTCCGAAATGTAGAAAAAACATTGTCTGGGAATGTTATATGTGGGTTTGCGCTGATTAGAATGGCTGCTTGAATATAAATATATTAAGCAAACATGATAATTATCGTTTATGTTGGGACGACCACTGTTTGCTATGACTGTTTCTGTTTATTCGTATTTTATACTGTTATGAATCATTTGGTATTATTTAAAGCACGTACATACATAAATGTGAAATTCAATCTGTTGTTTTATGAGAATTGTATAAAGTAAATCACTCATCTATCTAATTGGAATTGTTTTCTGGATTTTTGACTCTGATTTATTTAGGAACTGTGTGAGTGTGACAAGTGATAAATTATTGTGAAATAATTTATCACCCCACAACAATTCATTTTATTATTTTTGTTTTTCAAGGTCATATTTCTATTAGATTTATTAATTTATTTTATTATGTTGATAAATATTTTATACAACGAAGGCGACAGTTTTTTTCCACGAACTTGAACTAAAAATACGTGGTCATAAATCAGGCGTGCTTCGAAGTCGTGCCCACAAATTCCTGTGAAATAATTTTCAACGTGCTAATTACACATTCTCGTTTGCACATTGCGACGGTATCGCAATGCTCGAGAACAATATGTATTTTCTTTGGACTCGTCCCATCCCAACAATTTTTCTTTAAAGCTTTGTGTGCACACTCAAGTATCGTGTCGTAAGTTAATTAACGACTATTTATCTAAACAATTGCCTCGAGCAAAGAATATCGGGCGTTAGCTTAACCTGTTTTCTCATTCGAAATCTTTAAATACTTCAGATCAATACGCATAAAGCGCGAGTAAATTTCAGCACGTTGGAGACGAATCGATAAAGCACCTCAACTGCCAATGAAATAATTAAATTTCCTAAATATATAGAGCGAGGAAAACATTTATAATTTATTAATAATAAAACATCTAACACAAGTCCGGTGCCCTGTCTTCTATTTTGAAATTTAAATCAATCTAGATTTTTGACATTTTTTCAATGGTTTTTTAATTCGACACATAAACAAATTCTGCAATATTTTATACCCCAAATTGAAGAGTGAATAAGTTAAAATAATAATAAAGTGAATAAAAATCTATAATCTCACGCATTCCAATGATTGTCTAATAAGCAAAGATCAAGTTTAGATTTTACTCCTCGCCCTTTTTGTCGATATAGAAGCTTTTTGATATTTTGCATCCACAGTTAATCTTGTTTAAAAGTTGTATATATACAATGCATCCAAACTCCTCTATTTGCGACATGTAATTCTATTATTTTATAACGAATTCATTATATTATGCACAAATTTAATTATGTTTACTACCTTTAAGCCATTAATTAAAAGTTATAAATTTTCCTTTACTAAGCCATAAATTAGCATTATTATCAATATTACTCAATACGAGCCCACGAGCCTATATATTAAATCTAAAACCCATGGCTACTATAAACACATTTACAAAACAAAAGCAAATGATTTTTTATACATTTATAACCCGTCATTGTTAAATGTAAATCATCAAGTGTAATATTTGTAATTTTTCAAATTCTAAAAATGACTGCCAATAAGTTTAGGCCAAGAAAAAGACGTAATCTTAATACATTTCTAAATCTAATAACGATTTTCTTCGAATTAATTAGTGGAAAAGCTAATTTTGATTTTCAATTCAATTTTCAGCCGGAATGAAGCGCGAATCGCAAGAAGACGGAGACGTCCGCGAGGCCCCACAGAAACGTTCCAGACGCGGTGATGAGGAAGTGAGGCTTTTGATTCCCAGCAAGGTATGAGGAATATTCTCGCTTTTGAAACACTTATAACAGACTTACAAATGTTTTTTTTTGTAAGTTCTGAAGTAACAACCTCGAATATGAAGTATATTTCATATACGAAAACTGAAACACAATTGTACTTGTGATTTGATTTTTTGTTTGTTTTTGTATCTTTATGACTTTTATTTATTTTAAGGTCGCTGGATCTATCATCGGAAAAGGTGGTCAGAGCATTACAAAACTTAGAGGACAGGTATTAAAATTTGATTCATTTTACAAGAAATTTATTACTTTTTTACTTACATTTTGGAATTTTGGGTTTATATAATATTCAAGTTATAATTTTCAAATAACCTTTTTGAGTTTTATTAATTGCTTTTGATATACTTATTTGCACTTAATTTTTTTAACATTTGAAGTTTTATTGTTGATCGCATAAATAATGCTTTTTAAAGGATTTTATTGGTATTTTATTTGTATTGTATTCATTACATGTACGATTTTTATTTCAATTTAAAAACGTATTAGATTATATTGATTTGACTCAATTTAGCCAGATTTTCAGCAATGCAATTTATGTGAAGGTGCGGCCACTGATAAACTTTTAACTTTAAACAACAGCTTTTTTTTACTTAAACCACATTAACAGAGCTTGTCTTTAACAATCGAAATTCAAACTTGTGAATGAATAATGTTTTATTATGTTTTAGACTAATTTACTAATCTAAGCACTACTGTTATTGTTTGAAGCAAAAATTTCAAAACTAATAGAGATGAATTCTTTTTCTTTCTTTTTCGGCCTCGATCACCTCCCACCAATCTTGAACCACACTTGAACCTGATTGATAATTTGTGCGGTGTCCAAAAAATGTGCCAACCAACCAATCGACCGACCAACCACACAATGACCACACAACCCTGTGCAATACATTCGAATAAAACCCAACAAAAAAAACAATAATTTGCCAAAAAAATCGAATTGCGTTGCTCGTGTGTGTGTGCGCCCAAACAATGCCAAAAAACTAAAAATGCCAAAACAATCGCACACTTGGTTGGTCGACCTGCTCCGAATTGACATCGCATCGACGCCCAATGCCCGCCTTCTTCGATGCCCATGTTGCCACTCATATGCCTTGAATGCCAATGATGATGCAGTATAAAGCCTCAATTACTGTGCCAGATTGCCCTGGGCCAGAACGGTAATGCATATACACTTGTCTTTATTCACATTTTTATCTGTTATGTCAAATCATGTATGAGAGTTAGGACCGAATTGGTTTGTCTGATTCCCATCCAAAACAGTTATCATCCACAGTTTAACATACCGAAGAAGACATCCAATTCCGACCCTAGGCCCTTATTTTAAAAGAAATTAGTGATACTTTTCCTCTAAATTAGTCAAAATTATAACTTTTAGCAAAATTGTAGGAACAGTTTGAGTTTTATGTATAGACCGACCACGATGAAGTTAGTAAAAAAAATCTTCTCATTTGTGATATTAGCTGATTTGAGGGAAAGTGTTACATTTGATACGTTCCAAATCTTATGCTTTTTAAATATATAAATGTGGATTTATTACTTTGAATAAGTTAACATAATTTAATCAATTTATTGTTAATAAAATGATCTTTATATCCTTATTTCCTGAAGCCAATTGCCTTTTTGTGAAAATTTCTGAAGGTTATAGGTTGTAGCGAAGGTCACACTTTTTGTATTTATAAAATGTATCAATTATCTTGTATGCCTTTAATCATTTCCAGATCCAAGCAGCATTATTCCTTGGCTTAATACTGTTTAGAATAAGGCCGTCGCAACACATCTACTAAATCTTTTAAATTTTAATCTAATGATGAATATTTTTGCTCTTGCCCTAATAATAAAATATACTACTGATACTAAAATATTTGTCTGGGGCACATATTGGATTTGAAATGCTTGCACACTAATGTTACTTTCTGCAAAAAAATGACGTTATTAATTCAAAATGACTGCACTAAGTTGCTATCACTAGATTGATTTTGTGCCACCTCACATGGAAGGAATTGCACTTTATTTTGCTCCAAAATGTATAAGATCACAATCCACTATTTTTTGTGTTTAATTATCTTGCCTCTTTACTCAAACTACAAAAATAACAAGAAATGAGCAGCACAGACTTTCGTGTTGCAATAATGAATGTCCTGTCATTTCAACATCAGTTGTTTTATTACATTTTATCTAAATCATGCAAAAGCACTCGCACGTTTCACTACAATTGCCTCTAATACTCCCGAATCGTTCAATTTAATGAGCTTTTATCGAACCTCTTCATTCGGCGCAGATGCGGTTTGAAAACACGGTTAAATTAAATCTTGTTCCATCAATTGGATGAGAGAACGATTTACTAATGCTTACTTTTTGTTTTTTTTTCTATTATGTTCTCGGACATCAGGATCCTTACGATGTACTCTGATCTGGATACCATCTGCAACATCGTGCAGGATGTGATGCCAAATTTGGAACAGGTGAGTGGATAATTAATTTATCATAATAAATTTTAAGTTAATTGCAAGTGTTTTTAAATATTTATTTTATTTGGCTTATTAATGTTTGTGCCAAAAATGATATTAAATTTAATAGAGTTATATCAAAGGTTAAGCACAAGTATAATAATTTTATTAGATATTTGTGACTTTAATGAATTCTTAAAGTTCGTGCTACGATCGACAATATATGAAAACTATATGCCTGTATCACTCGTGATGTTTATGAAATAATCAGTAAATAAAGAATTTAATTAAACTAAACAAGCGAATTTATGAGAGCCTTACTATAGTTGTTGGTATATCTATCAGGTTCTGTTGTCGCCACTATGTCCGCTGCGTGACGAATCGCACTTGGGAATATGGTATTCTATGATATCATTAAACTCCTAGCACGTCATTCGGGGGCGCCTTTGTTCTTGGTTCAGGGTTGAATAGAAATCGTAGCACAAACTTCCATTTTTGCATAAATCGCCTTTAATCAATTTAATTATTTCTAATACGGTTACTCTTGATATTCCTATTTAAATATATTTTTACATACTTTACTTTTTAATCTTTGTATATGATAGCACTTCTATTCTTCGAGTTTTCTTGCTCTAAAATACTTTTATTTAAAGATCTTGAATATATTTTTAATATATCCTTAAAAAATTAAAAAAAAATGATCAAAAATATGTACTGAGGGGCATTCAATATATTGTCTTTACAACCCAAAAAACTATTGATATTTCAGATCTAAGCATAAATATATCAATCAATAATTTTCGTTTGATCACATTTAAATAAAAATCGATGCACGGGCTTCAATTTTTTGATAAATCGTCTTTAATTAAATTATTCTACATTTCCACTCGAATAAAACTTGTATTCAACTATAAACTCACATAAATATATTTATTTTACAAATCACAGCTTTTCCAAAATATTTTATTTTAATTATATTATCATAAGTATAATATTAGGTTGTCAAATATCTCCCTTCCGCTTTTTTGCTCTTGGTTTATAATACAAAAAGGCGGAAGGGAGATATTTGACAACCTATTATAACATACTATTATTTTTAATATTTTTGTATAATTGCACTTCAAGCCTTTAAGGGGTAACAGACTAAACAGTGTTTTGATATAAATTTTTCATGGGGGAAAAGGTAATAAAATTATAATTTTGGAGGAAGTTATTAAGCGTATACAACGTAATAAATTAGAAAAATATTCAAAAATAACTACACCACAGTCATTTTCGCGAGGCACATATAATTTGTGTAGTTTCTGCAAATTTGGATCTAAAAAAATCACATTCTTACAGCTATGTATAAATACGTAGAGAATACGTTTTTGTGTGATTGACAAGTATTTGAATTAATGAGAAATTTAAGTAAGTTCTTTAATATATATATATATAAATTTAAGTTTATATACATTATACATTTTCCTTAAATTTAAATACATTATAAAATTATTTATATATATTATAACTTATTACTTTTTTATATGTTATAGTAAAATAAAATCAAACATTTGAACTGACGAGCATTATTATGTATTACTATTACTGTATTATTATACAGTCTTTATAACAAGCTTAGATTTTTGGATATAAATCTAGACTTTGCTTAATTACATTTAAATTTTTTTATGTCTTTTATCACATAATCGAAGATTTAATATCAAATGTTTTTTATTACTCACGCTGTCGTTTTCCACGATCTCCCTTAACGCTTCTCATAAAATAAAGCAATTTGGGTCATACGAATTCCATATGATGAGTTCATAAGCACAAGGATATTTCTTTGCAATAAACAAGGTCGTATTCGTCTCGTATACTATCAATTTCAGATGTGGCATGTCCTTCAATTTCTCGAATAATATTCTAAGTACATAACGACTGATTACACTTTAATGTGAGAATTACAATTGTTAGATTTAATGGTAATGTGTTTATTATTTCTATAAAATGAAAGCCAAGTAATGAACTTTTGTTTTTACAACATAATGTATAAATCACAGAACGCAAATTTGTTTAATCTTTTATATGCGTTTAGCCTTAGTCTTATATAATACTCATGAGAATGTTTGTAATGAACATGTAATTATAGCGAGAATTATTTATAATGTGTATAGTTTTGTTTTTATTTCATTACTACATGTTTATTTCCATTATCATCAATCCATTGTTGTTCTACAGTGTTTCATTTATTATTTATCGAATTATTACTTTATTTTCCTTTAATATTCAGATTTTTGAATCACATTCATGAGTAAATGAAAACATGCGAAATATTCACAGCAACTCATATGTAATCAATCATTCTACATATAATCAATTCTCAAATTTCTCTACTCATCGTCTGCTTGTACTTATAAATTACATTGGTCGCAGTCTGTTGCTTGTGAATAATTTTAAGAAACAAGTCTACAGTTTTTTAAGAAACAAGTCTACAGTTTTTTTAAGAAACAAGTCTGCAGTTTTGTTTTGAAATGAAGTTATTTGAATGACTTTTCCACGGATGTGCTTATTGCATGTCATTGCAAATCTAATAATAGTCACGATGTTGATTTAAAGACATGAAATGCGTAATTTAAGATGTGCAAGTATCAGAATATTTTGTGTCTATGTTTTTTTTGATTGGACATGAATGGTACATGAAAACGTTATGTGTAGTATATCTAAACATAGAATCAAAGAATAAAAGTAAAATTAAAAAATCAAAATGGTCTTGTTAATGCCAGTCTCGTCAAACCAAAATCAAATTTTTAGCATGCGGGGTGGTACCAAAATAGATCTAGAAATGTAACCGAATATTATTTGGATTTATGTTCAAGGGTTCGCCGTATAGATTTTTATCAATTTAGTTGATTTTCTGCACAAAATATTATATACTCAAACACTTATTATATGGACAAGATTTAAATAATTAATTATATATATTTTTATAAATATTATATATAAGGACGAAATCTTTATATATTACCATTAGCAAGAAGGTCATCGTATTCATAAAGTTTTTGTTCTTTTTATTACAGAACGGCTGTCGGGCTGGTAGCGATGAAGTCGATATCAGAATGTTGATTCATCAGAGTCAAGCTGGATGCGTTATTGGAAAGGCCGGATCAAAAATCAAGGAACTGAGAGATGTAAGTTTGATAAATTATTTGAAACATTCTTTGTACAATTTATAAATATTCGTTGGAGTTTTTTAATTGATTTGCTTCAATCCGAGAGTTCTAGAAAATATTAGGGTTGGGATTGCTTTTTTTTCCTATTGTAGTAATTTAACATATAAAATATGTTATTAATTATCATTCTAATGACCACTAAAATAATTTCATAATAATAATTAATATACAAATTTTAAGATAAATTCATGTATAGCGCGATTTGTTTAACATTCTTAAATTAACTGAAAACATTAATTCAGTATTAAGAATTTGAATTGTGCTTGCTTTTGATATTTATGGAACTAATATATTTTGGAAAATAGATAAATAATAAACTATAATACTATTAAAACTATATCTTATATTCGGACATATTATTTCTTATTTCTTAATGATGTAGCTTTTTTAAGCGATGCTCAACGGTAGACAAATCTGTATTTGATATATTTTTATTAAAATTCTTTAAATTGAATTTTTTAAATGTGATGTAGCTATTTCATGCGGGGAAGGGTTGTTTTAATAATATATTAACTTAATAATATTAAAAACTGAATCTTATATTTAAACATATTATTTCTTATTTTTTAATTTGGGAGCTTTTTTAAGCGATACTCGATGGCTGGCATATTGTATTTCATATATTTTTATTAGAATTTCTATGATGTGGTTTTTTTAAATGTGATGCAGCTATTGTTTCAGTTGGAAGGAAGATTTGCCTCATTCAAAAACATATTTCTCTTGTTATATTTTTAAAAATACTATTTTAACAAGAAACTTTATTGGGGAAGGGTTGTTTTCATTCGAAAACATATTTCTAGTTGTATTTTTTTTTTTAAAAAAATACTATACACAAGAAAATTGTTAGGTTTATATTAAAGTTGGTAAATATAACTAATTTACTTAATAATTCTAGAAATTTCATATCATTTAGACCAAACTACGTCTACCTGTAATTGTCGAATAGTATCCCAATCTAGGTCCTAGATCATTAGATAGGCATAATTTAGATCAGGAATTATATAAATACTGAGTATACAAGGGAAGTGATCTAGACGGCAGGTGGCGCTCTCATACTTTTTAAAAAAATACTATTTTAACAACAAGAAACTTTGTTAGGTTTATATTAAAGTTGGGTAAATTAATAAAATTCTACTTAATAATTCTAGAAATTCATATCATTTAGACAACTACGTCTACCTGTAATTGTCGAATAGTATCCCAATCTAGGTCCTAGATCATTAGATAGGGCATAATTTAGATCAGGAATTATATAAATACTGTGTATACAAGGGAAGTGATCTAGACGGCAGGTGGCGCTCTCATACACCGGGAACGAAGCTAGCACGTGCTTCGTATTTTTGCTGTCGATCGTTTTTTATATATTTTTTAATGATCATCGACAACCCCTAACGGCCGTTTTGTCGTGACACACATTGCTCGTATTACAAATAACCGATTGAAAATGAAAAGTTAAATCTCAAAATTGTTTTGTGAGCTACACATATTTTATAATATTTAATAATCAACAATTTGCAAATCATAATAATAGAACATAGTATAATTTTATAACATAAGTGTATTTAACAAACAATTGGAAGTGCAATTTATTTTGCTTATATTATATTACTGTAATATTAGTTAGGGTAGAGCGGGGCAAGTTGAGCAATCGAAATATCTCGAAAACTATTCACCATTCGTTTAGTTTAGGCATTATATGGCGGAAAGATAGAGTTTTGGGAGAAATAAACATCCCGCGATCGCTAGTGGCCGCTGGGCAAATGAGTGAGGCTCACGGGCGTTTTGTTTATTTTGAGACCAAAAAGTAAAAAAGTAATTCATCGCGAGCTTTCGTCTGGTTTAGTCAAATGTTATTATTTTTTAATCAGGTAAATGTTATTCTTCCATATAATTATAGTAATTTTAATATGCACAGATATTCTGGGTATAATTCTCACGGTTTTTTATAAACTCACTTTTATTTTGAAATTACGAGTTGGGGTTAGTTGAGCTAGTTGCTAAAGTTGTTCTGTCACTAAGACAATTACCATCAACTTTCAGAAATTAATTATTATTTTTAAGATTTAAGCTAAGTCTATGAGTAGTAATATAAAAAATAATGATTTTAAACAAAAATACTGAATATAGTGGTAAAATAATTCCTAAGATACGATATTGTTTTGTTGAATCTACTTTTGGTTAATTATTCAAAGAAAATTACTATAAGTTTTGTTTTCTCTGTCAATAAAGACTATAAATATAGAACTGGTTATTAAAAACTTATTTTATTTCATCAATAATCGACATTGAACCTATGATTTCATTATACTTTCTTAGTGCTCAACTTGCCCCACCTATGGGGTACATTGAACATACTTGCCTTTTTGCATTTAAACAGCTGTTGCTTTTAAATTTTATTTATTACCAAAAAATAGTATTAACACTTTTGTTAAGCTATAAACAACAACTCCATTGAGCCGTATAGCAATTTATTGAGACTTTTCACATTGAGGAGCTACCTCCGTTTAATAAAAATTTGCTCAACTAGCCCCGACCCTATTACAGTTATATATGTATCAATGTGTCTGGTATTACACTAGGTATTTAACCTAATATGAAAAGTTCTTTAAAAATTTTATTCTTTCGACTTAACTGAACTTTTGGAATCGTCAGCGCGTGCATTTATATTCAACAGTTGATCATTATCCTCGCTTCATTCAACACCTGCTCGAACTCGAAGACCGCGCGGTAGTTTTCTTAGCCCGCCGAACGTCTTGCGTTGCAGCTGTCATCTGGCATTTTTACTCTATCAACCGACACCTTTCGGCATGAAAACTTTGCTAACATTCAGATATAATGTTGGTTTTATCATATAATCAAGTATATTTGTTATAGCAGAATCCATGTATATTTGTTCTTCAGTTTTCTGCAATATTACTTCAATTAAATCTTTTTTCAAGTTTATTTAAACAATGTACACAGTACCTAACAAAATACTTCAAAAATTGTTAAAGCTGATATTATTTTACGGTAAATTCTTCTTGGCGTTATTTGAAGTATAATTTTTTCCAACGAATTTGTTTTAAATTTTAAAACCCGGTAAAATAAAAAAATGTTCAAAATGAAATTCCTTTATCCCGATTTTCACAAAAAAATCTATTCATGATTCGTCGCCCGTGCCTAAAACACAATAAGCCCAATTTCAAGTTTACACTCATTGTTAAATTTCTTACTGCTTTAATAGTGAATGGTTTGTTTGTAAAATGATTTTTTTGGTCAGGTAAAAATGCTTCATGTTACCACCACCAATGTGATGTTGTGAAGTCGATTTCAAGATTCTTGGAATTTAAATTCGAATTTGGTTTATTTTTCTTTATAGTTGAATAAATATATATGAATATTAAATAAAATTTTAGTTTTCCATTATATTTAGTCGAACCTATTATTTTTATTGGCACACTTGTAGGAAAAGAACAGAACAATACAGTCTGAAACGTTTAAGAATTATAGTGCTAACGTGCTATGCGAATGTGATACTTCATTTTATTTGTCATTTTTGGCAATGGTGCTAGATATACTTTTTGATAATAAATCAAATAGTCAGCAATATGGTTCTCCATAGCTCGTGGAACTGACTTAGTAGCTCTTTTTATAATTCGCAAAAAAGTCTTCATGCATAAAGCTACAGTTAATTCTGTTACGTCAATCATATAAATTATATTTCATTTACTTGCGGCAATAAAAGCTTAGGAAATCATTATATTACTTGTCTATTTATGTAATTTTATTATATAATTTTAATAATTTAATTTTTTGTGTATTTAAAATCGTATACATTTGTGTGGTTTAACACATGTCACGGTGATGATTTCCGTTGAAACACCCAGTGATGTGAGACGAGTGGATCTTTGCCGGAACCAGCTGTTCTTCTTAACTGAAAAGTGGAATAATTTTATTTTATTTGCTAAGACCTTGTGTTGCTTGTTAAGAAATTTACGCGGTATAATTTCTAATTAAGTGGAATCTTGTTAATTTTTAAAAGCGAATTAATAAAAAGCTCTTGTGTTTATCCATTTAAGATTAACTATCGATTTTAATTACATTTTACGATATATATCTCTTTATTTTTCAATATAGAAATATAATTTATTCCTTTATATTATTATCCTGGTTTCATTATTTTGTTTTGTTTAAATTGGGGTTGATTTTTTCCAAATGGCTATCATCAATATTCAACTTTGAAGCGATGTTTGTTTCACCCTTACGTAACGGAAGTTCACGAGTACGGACGACGAGATCGATGTCTCATGTTTATTTCTACACGAGGTTTTTGTAATCTTCCACTTTTTACCAATGTAATTGATATAAAAAAAGTCGAAGCACTGATAATGGAATTATAATCATTTCCAATGGGAATGGATATAGCTCATGTAGAACTTTTTAGTGTTAGACATATGACTGGCATGGCGATTATAATGTGTTAATAAGGATTTTAAACAAATAAGGTAGCCAATAATATAAAAAATGTCCGGGTGTACTTTGTGTTATCCTCAATATTCTAGATACTTTTACCTTTTTTGATTATTGTAATCAATAGTGATGCAAGATGTGAAGATGTATATTATTATAATTAAAAAGTTTGCGTCAGCATCCTTAAATCAAGCATATTTTACGAAACATCTGTTTTGGGACTACCTTTAAATTCAATAAGTTTCTCGAAAACACGAATTTGTTCCTTCTCCATTGAAAGTGTCCATATTTACCTCGTCTAGCTCACCTTTGCTTACCTTCACCTTCACAAAAGGAGACAAAAAGATTATATGCAGCGATCCTAAATTCTACGCTCGTCTTATTCACAAAGGAACATCTGCGCTGCTTGCCCTACAACTTTTGCCGCCACTTTGTCCAGCCCTCGTTCTATATCACTCGTATTTCGCTTTTTCTTTTGGATGTATGTGTACAGAGTTAGGGGTGGGAATTTCAATATGGCCGCCGTCGATCTGACATAGGGTGTGTGTGTTAAAATCATTGTGCAACGGACACTCGAGAGGGTAGTTTGTCAGGTGGTTGAACTTTAAAGACCTTACTCAAATCTCTCAATATTTTAAGAAAATCTGTACGTCTCATCGAGTGTGTTTAGTGATTCATTTAATAAACTAATATCGATTTTTTTAACTTAATTATTTCATTATTTCTTGATCCAAGAAGTGCCAATGTTGAGACTTTTTTTCTCTTGGAACATTTTTATTGGTGCGGTTAAGATTTTGATTTAACCTCGAGTTTGAGTTAAATAAGGGTGTGTGCGTTTTTTTCGAGTATGTGTGCAAAATGATTGTGGACAAAAAGAATATTGTTGAAGTTCTCACGAAAGCGAGGATGTACCTTCGGTGAGTCTATTGTTGGTTCAGAAAAAAATGCTGATTCTTTTAAAAGTGTCTAAGCTGCCACAGGAATTTTTTAAATCCGGTTTCTCTTATACAATTACTTTTGTTGTAACTGAAAGGTCGATATTTGAATACACAAAAAATATTTTATGCCATTATTTTATATTTGACGTTAAATTTTTTATATTAATGTGTTATATAAAAATTAAACCTTGCCTGTGGTATTTTTATGTGACCGGTGCATTTTATTCATACAGTTGCTTTCGTTACTTCTAACAATTGCTATGAATGTTCTTACTGATTTATGGAAGAAATCTTCAGAATTAAAAAAAAAAGAATTAATAGAATTCATTTTCACCAGAGGTTTATATTTTTCTATAAATTCATATAAAACTAGAAAACAATATTTACTGATATATGTTAATCGTTCAAAGTACTTGATTCTAATGTGTAATATTTTTTATATTATAAGTATTCTACAAACAGTTTCATGTATAATAATCTTGAAATTTAAAATTCTTATGTACACCTTTCGTTCAGCGAATGCATGTTTTCTCACATTTAAATAAATATAAAATAAAATTTTAATCAAAAATTAACATCCTGGATAAAACTACCAATTAACACCTAGAATAAAAATACCAATTAACCAAACATTTAACTTTAAACACTTCAGTAAAATTATTAGCATTTCAACTGGATTACAATTTTACCTTAACTAGTTTTTTTTAATATCTTGTAAAAAAATGTGTATATAATACTGCGGTGCTCTCATGGTGAAAAGCTGATCTTTTGACTATGGATAATTCATTTTCATACTATTTTGTAACTTTCAGAGTACTGGTGCCCGCATCAAGATTTTCTCCAACACTGCTCCTCAAAGCACAGACCGTATCGTGCAGATGGTCGGTCGATCAAATACAATTGTGGATGCCATTCGTGAGATTATCACACTAGTAAAAACAGTAAGTTGGAAATTAATCCACTTCTCATTTTCATAAAAAAAATATTAAATAAAAAATATTTCATATAACATACATATACATTTTCTTATGAAATTACATATTGAACAAATAATCCAAAAATGGAATTGAATTTTTAAAATTTGTCTATTACAAAGTGCTTCATAATTAATTAAATTATTGTTTTTTTTCACAGAACCCAATTCGTGGTGCTGTGAATAACTACGATCCATACAATTACGATGACTTCTATGCCAATGAATACGGCGGTTATGGCTCCAATTCACGCAATGGACCTGGAGGTGACGACTTTGGAGGACGCGGTGGCGGTGGCGGCGGTATGAGAAACGATGACCGCCGCGGTAGCGGTCGCAACAGCGGCGGATTCAGCCGTAACAGCGGCGGCGGCAGTGGTGGAGGCAGCGGAATGAGGTCTGGCGGCGGCGGTGGTGGAATGAGGTAAAAATCAATTATTATCCATTAACAAACATATTTACTAATTTTAATTATAATGTGTACAACTTCAAGTTACAATTATTAAAATATTCTTATGATGTATCCAGACAAAGATGCAATAGTTTAGTTTAAGTTTGATATATTTAATCAATTTTTTATTCCAGCGGCGGTGGCGGCGGCAGAAGCAGTTTCGGCGGTCGTGGTGGCGGTTTCGAAGACCGCGGCTCTTCAATGCGCAACAGTTTTGGTAATCGCGATTCAGGATTTGGTGGTGGACGAGATGGAGGATATGGTGGCCGAGACAGTTTTGGAGGTGGTCGATCTGGAAATGGTGATTTTGGAAGTGGCCGCAATGATTTCGGCGGTGGAATGAGGGATAACTTCAATTCTCGCAACAGTATGTGTAAGTACTAATTGATCATTTATTTTTTTTCATTATTATTGATTTAAAGTTGTGAGTTGAATTTTAGATAATACTTTATTAATGAAAGTTAATAGATTTGTAAGTTGTTCTAAGTTCTGCTAGTTTTTGATAGATCTTATATATTTTGATTTGTTTCCATCTGTGAAATTCCAATGTTGAAAATCTCACAAAAGTGACTTTCTTCATCTTCACATATTTTTGTGGCATTCCATTAAGTTTTATTATAATTCGTTTTACTTCTCTTTTTTATCTTTTGGCAATAGCAATGCATGGGTGCTTACATAACTATTTTATAACCATTTTTTTAATACCCAGAATCAAATCTCTTAACAAAATACTATTATCTCTTTCTTCATCTGTTTTCAAAAACCGTCCCGTTGCCTAATTTCAGCCGAATTTAGCGGTAACAACTTCAACAATCGGTCCGGAGATGGTTTCGGTTTCGGTGGCAATCGCGGTAACTCTATGGATCCCTGGGCTTCGAACAATGGTGGGCCTGGTGGCATGGGTCTGGGAAATTCCATGGGAGGCATGAATAATGGTTCTGGCATGGGCATTTAGGATCGGGACCCATGGGTGGCGGCGGTGGTCCAGTAGGGCTCATGGACGGACCAGGAAAGAGCACTACACAAGTCACCATTCCAAAAGATGTAAGAAATATATTCATATAGCACAAAACGGAATTTGGGATGAAATACTTAAAAATTCAAAGGTTTTCCTGTGATTAATGATAAATTATAGATCCTATGACACTCATGCATTGCTTTATTTCTTTACATTATAAAGTTCAAACAAAAGACTTTGCAAAGTTATTTCCAAATTTGTTACACAATTTTTTCCTGCTCCTTCTCTTATAAAATATTTATGAATCTTAAGTTAATATTAATTAGTATATTGATGCTCTTCATGTGTCTTTTCTGTTTATGGTGCCATACTGTGGCATTTTATTTTGGATCCAAACTTTATAAGTTACACTTAATTGATAATTTATTTTTCTTTGCAGCTAGCCGGCGCAATTATCGGTAAAGCTGGTTCCCGCATTCGTAAAATAAGAATGGAATCCTGTGCTGACATCACAATAGATGAACCGCTGCCTGGATCCAATGATAGAATTATTACAATCTCAGGTCTACCCAATCAAATACAAATGGCGCAATATTTGCTCCAACAAAGGTAAACAGCTTCAGAATTTTATTTTTTATATGTATTGCACTGCATGATTATGGTCGAAACAATATTGTGTAAGAGCTTGTTTTTTTAATTTTATCTTTTATACTAATTTTTTTATTTTTGGGTCATGTTTGAATATGATTTTGGATCAGATTTTTTCACAAAATCTTCTTGATCATATATCACATCATGTTTTATTTGATGTATGCTAGTTTTTGTTCAGTTGTATTATATGTATTAACAATTTCCTCTCACACTTCCTCAGGTTATTATCACCACATCCTACTTCCAATTCTTCATAATCATCATAATATCTACTAACATGGAGAATGTAGTACATTGTGTAAATATTATATATTTGTTTAGTGTTATAGTTTAGAATAAAAATGTTTTTCTGTAGTGTTTTTTTTTTTAATTAATTAATGTACTATTTTAAGTTATATTAATTAATATCTGTTGGTGTGGCAAAGATTCATGATACAATGATTTAGTAAATTCTTAGCTATATCTATATATAATATGTAATGATGCTGTTTTGGTTCATATAATTAATAGATATTTAACTAATTTTATCATTTATTTACCTTGCGTTTTTCTTATTTTTGTTAATCATAAATTATTGATAGATATGATATTATATTTTGGAGCTAAATTTTTCGCTAAACGTTGTTTTATGTGTGTATAAAAAATGACAATAAACATTTAATGAATAATATATCATAAGTTATCCATTTCTGGAAAAGGATGTGACATCATGCTAACAAATCAATCATGCTTGAAATGCCTAACATTAAGCTTGCTGCCATGTGGAAGACTAGTGATTTTGTTGTTTTGTTTTGATATGAACAAAAAATCATTATTCTCCGAATGGCTGCTATGCAATTAACAACAATAATGTGCAAGTTATCAAGGGTAAAGATTCATTACTAAAATTGCTTAAGGTCTTAACATCTCATACTGTTGCATTTTTTTAAATATATATAAATTGCAATAACATTCTATAATGTTGCATGATTATAAATATCATAATCATATGAAAACTATAATATTAAATTTATATTTCAGTGTACATCAAAGCAACGATAGAAAATTTTGAAGTAAATAAAACAAGAATCATCGCTAAAAATCATCAAAGGAGTTTTTTTTTAAGTTTGTATGTTGACTGAAATAAAATTAAGTTAATCTAACTTTTATTACTCTGCATACATTTTAATAAATGTTGAGAAAGAATTAATTAGAAGCTAATAAATACTTTTAAAGTAGTGTAAGATCATGCAACGCATTCACAAAATCGATTTACATTCCTTCACATGGCAAATCATACATTTGGGCATTAATAATAAATTTTATATATATGAACATTCTACTTTTTTATTATGAACTGCACAATATGGCAATGAATGATTGTAAAATAATTTATCAGTACAAAACAGGATATTTATGAATAAAAAATATTAACAATGATTTTCAACCAAAAATATTTTTATAGAGTATAGGATTAGATAATTATTCATTTTAATAACATAGCAATAATAAACACTTATAAATAAAATGTATCTGTAAAATGTATTTCAATAAATCTATAAAACTATATAAAATTATTTGTTCTAATATTTATTAACTCATAATATTTGTGTTTTAATGAAAATGTGTTATCTAGGAAAAAGTAGTATCTATTTATTGCTATACTAAATAGGTATGAAAGTTCTATATCAAAATCAAAGAATTAAAAGTAATTATTAACTAGCCAAAAGTGGAATTTTGCCATAAGGTAAGTTGCATTAATTTTTCCAGATCTGTAAATAATTAACTTAAATTAATTGACTTGGAATGCCTAGAGAACATAAAATTATCAGAACAGATTTTCTGACCAAAACAAGCATCTTTAGAATGTTAAAAATGATAAATATTAGGCAGTTTTTAAAATCTTTATTGATCACATTTACACCCAACCTTTGAGATATATTTTATTGATTTTTGGAAACTAAATACTAATATATGTGTTTATTTTGAGAAAGCTATGCAAAAATATGAGTGACCATTCTATACATCAAATTTATATATCAGTATGTACAAACATTTCTGTGATATTATATACATTTTAAAAAATTATTGTAAAATAAAAGTATAAAAATACAAAATAATGTTCTAAATGCTTTTAAGTGTATAAAATGAATAATAATTTCACAGAAAATTTAAATTATGAAAATTAACTGAATTGGAAATAAATTGCTAAGTAAAATCAAAATATCCTAAATGCATATCTGTATACACAAGTTTAATTACAATTAGGAATGTTTTTAACAAAATTCATGTCCTTTTCAGTTATTTTTATTTTCAATGATGAGAACTAAGATCACTCTGAAGCCTCCAGTCACATGTACTTATATCGATAAGCTAAAACACCAATGATTCCAACTGCCACGGATCCAGCAACACAAAAGTAAGTCTTCAACTAAAATTAGGAATTTAGATTTTAGACAACCATTTTTTAATCTTTCTCCAGCAAAAAAAATCTCATTTTAGTAAATCAACTGAAATATATAGAAATGTTTATATTTTCACTTGATTTATTGTTACAAAAAAAATTGTGTTTTACTACTTTGCAAAATCATATATTTAGTGAATTTAATCATTTTTACTTAATAGTCACCTTATTCCCAGCACTTTTCCCACTTGCTTTTGCTTGACTGCTCTCTTTAATAGTTATAGGCTGTCCTAACATTTTTTTGTATAAATTTTGTTCATGTTTAGCTTCATTTTTCGATTTTTTTTGTAATCGCTGGAGTTCTTGTTGTATTGTTACATTATTAGGATCCAAGACTTGTGCTTTTTTCAGCACTGTTAGTGCCGCTTGAGTATTTCCTTTTGATATCAGAACCTGAAACGCATTTTTGGTTTATTATTTGATAAATTTATTATTTATATTCATTGTTAATTGGCAGTATTTGAGAAATTCAATATTTTTATTTTACTTCTTCTTTTTTACATACCGATCCTTTGCGAAATAAGGCTTTTACATTGTTAGGCTGACAACCTAGAACGTTTTCAAGGCTTTTTAGTGCTTGATCCCAAGCTTCAATTTTCATTTGCGCTGCAGCCATATTATTATATACTTTCACTCTATCTTCTAACAGTTGCTGCAAATCTGAGTCTGTGACCTTTAGATACACATTAATTAATTTATTTATTTTTATTAAAATGGCAAATTAATATGCTTAAACTACCTTATATTCACCATCTGGACCTGGATCTATGATACCTCCTTCAACATCATCTAAGTACTCTAAAGCCCTTCGATAACTATGGATAGCAAGAGTATGCTCATTACGGCTGTACCACCAATTTCCACGTTCCCTCTTTTTGTTTCTATATTAAAATTACAATTATTATTGACAACAAAGGTTATACTTAGAAGTATGATAAGTTCAGTTACCCAATGATTTTTCTAGATGAAATTGTTTTGGTTTCAAGATCATTTTCAACTCTAGCTTCCCATAAAGTAATTTTATATGTTAAGTTAGAATTTGGTGGAATCACACTCCCGTTACCTATATCTCCAAATGCAAATCTTGAGGCAACATATAACTCACATTCTTCTTCTGTATCCATTAGTGCCAGAGCAAGATCCAGCCCCTGTATTACCTGAAAATGAAATAGTATCCAATCACTTGAAGTAATGTAATGAAATTTTAATTAAACCCATAATATAAAAATTAAATCTAGTAAATAATAAATTTAAACAAAAATTAATTCTTACTTCATTATCACCAAGTTGTACAATTGCTTTCTCTGCTTTGTCTACAACAAGCCCATTTGATAAAGAACCCTCATAAGTAACTGTGCATAAATCGTGTCTTTGTGGTCTCGTATCAGGTATACCTTTTTTGATAACCTTTCAATAGTATAAATTGTTTTGAATAAAATATTATCACAAAATTCCAATCTGATATACTTATCCTACAGTTTTAACAAGCTGTCCATTTCCCAAAATATCCAGAACACCCACATCATCCTTCTTATCCTCTTTGTTTTCTTCGGTGTTCACCTCTTCGTTTTCTTCAGTATTCACTGGTGTATTGAGATCAGTTTTCGTTTTGGCAGTATTACCAGTTTCAAGCACCTCATTCTCATTGGGAATTGATAAATCTTCAAAAGAACTACTGTCTGATTTGTCATTTATTGATGCTTCAGCCATTGTTTATTCGAGACAGAGTTATACAAAATTTGTTGAATGCACTAGATAAGCATGCACGATTTTTGGTTATGTGACTCAGCATCTAATTTAGTGCTGCAGCATGGAAATAAAGCCTCCCTGGGTGTTGATAATTGAGAACACAAGTCTAAAATAGAAAGTATTCATTACTAAAATAAAAATACTGCTGTTTAGTGAAAATCTAAAAACAATATTTGATATAAATACAATGATAATTTTTCTACTTATAAGTTTAGAAAAATCAACAAATTGTGTTATTGTTTCAAAGTGTTCTTCAGATATTGAATGTGAGATAATTTCTTACTATATGACCTTTAGACAATGAAATTTGCTTCCTGAAGATTATGTACTATGTAGTACCATAAATACATCAAGGCATTATTAATAAAGATCATGGTATTCTCATAGTTTGAGGGAGTAATTAGTAATTATGCAAATTAGTGTCTGAAACTGTTAAAATATATGTCAATTTGCACAATCATCGAAGTAGTAAATACATTTGCAGTGAGATATAATAGCATTCTGATAATTGTAGGACCTATAACCACATTGTCACTGTAACTTGCATACTTTAAATGGTCTTTTGCAAATATTTACTTCATTTATCAAATATACAATATTTATACGTACATTGGTGCTATAGGGTATTTTCTGTCATTCAGCACGATTCATAAAACATAAAACTGACAAATAGTTTTAAAAAAAATAGATGACAGAAACTTTTTTTTAATCATTTGTCATTTTTTAATTTGTTAGAAGGTTGGTGTCATGATTGTTATTGATATAACTTCACAGTTTTGGTTTCTACTGTCAATTTTATCAAATAATACGCGATGTCATTCGCTAATCAAAACTGAATAAATTTTAAACACTTATATAATTAAATAAATATTTGGTTATACATTGTTTTTCTCATGTGCGACTATAATGTTCTCTTTTTTTCGCAAAAAATCAGTATCAGATATGTCTGATACTTCAAACGCAGATGATAGTAAATGTTTTGAAAAATTGTCAGAAATTACAAAGGAATTGGGTTATGCAGATACAGAAGAACTGAAAGAAACTATATATGGTAAGCATCAATTTTTTAAATATTCAGCCACTATTTAATTATAGGCAACGCACTAATGATCATGAGATTAATTTTTCTCATTGTGTGAATGATACACCATCAGGGGCTCGTAGCAAATTCTTTCAATGGGGCCCTATCAGACGATTTCTAAATTGTCACATTCTACTCAGTTTAATTTTAGTAAACTGATTTTTCATGTTCCTTAATAAATTAATGTAAAAATATATTTGAGGATTGCGACCTCCTGGATTCGATGGCTATTGTTAAGCCACTGTATAGAATCATTTATTACATGTTTTTGGATAAGTCTATTCTACAAATTATTTCTATTCTTTCAGACTATATCAGAACAATCCGAGATCCAGAAAAGCCATCTACACTTGAAGATTTAAATGTAATTTATGAGGATGGTATATTTGTTAAAAAATCAACAGCCGATAATGTGCATATTGTGAGAATTGAATTTAATCCGACTGTCCCCCACTGTTCCCTAGCAACTTTAATAGGACTTTGTATAAGGATAAAAATTGAGCGTTCAATCAATCATAAATTAAAGCTTGATATTTATATAAAAAAGGGAGCTCATACTACTGAAGATGAAAGTGAGTTCTGGCAGTCTTTATTTTTCACACCATATTATGAAGTTATTTTAATTTTAAGTTATTTTGACTTGAATTTGAAATGATGTAAGACAAGTAATATATTAGGATACATATTCCTTTATTTTTATGAAAAAAAATATAAAAAAATCTTTTGACACAGTAATTAACCATAGAATTATATGTTATCCAAAATTACTTCTAACGTTTTATAATATATTTCAGTTAATAAACAAATAAATGACAAGGAAAGAATTGCTGCAGCTATGGAAAATCCAAATTTACGAGAATTGGTTGAAAGCTGTATACAAGAAGAAACTTAATGGACTATGTAAGGGAGAATCGATTGTAATATGAAACTTTGTATGAGGTAACATTTAGTAGATTAATATATTTTGTTATTGTAAATTTTATGAGTTAGCAATAAATTTTTATATTATATTTTTGAATCTTAATAATGATTAGGTCGAGTGTCAAGAGTATTGGTAATTTACTGGAATCTTGAATGATATATGTAGTGAAGCAACTTAAGATAACTTCATAAAAAAATTCACTTGTTAAGAAGTTGATTTACATTTCATACTAGGTCTGAAGATATCATTTTAAAAAGACGTTTTTTTAAAAAAAATGTTTTATTTTATCAGTATACAATTTGTTCTTAGAAGTGATTAAAAAATTATCAAAAGTAATAAATCATTTAATTAGTTGCATCTTCTTTAGCCACACCGTAGGGTTCAGAAACAGCTTCAGCACCAGAGTCTACAATTTCAACATCACGTTGTGGTTTGTCTCTGGAATCTGTTGATGTTGATTCAATTTTCCTCACCACATCCTAGAAAATTTAATAAATATTTATAAGATTAAGAAGCAAATGTAATTTTGCAGAATTGTTTAATATATAGTATTAATTTGAATTTACATGTTGAGTGAAATACTTTTTCAAGCTTACACAAAAAATAAGTATGGATTTTTCATGAACTGTACAAGAAAATTGATAATAGGACATTTGTAATGATGGACGCATTTAAATAAATTTACAACTAAAATTGGAGGAAATATCGGCAATATTCATTGCAATATTCATGCAATGAGAATATTAGCAATTGAATGAAATTCTTGGGGTCACGTGTTTTCAGAAAGTTTCATTTGGATTTACTGGATATCATCATATACATAGTAAAGTTTGATACTCACCATTCCCTTGATCACTTTTCCGAATACAACATGACGTCCATCTAACCAGCCAGTGGCTTTTGTAGTGATGAAGAATTGAGATCCATTAGTGTCTTTGCCAGCATTTGCCATGGACAACCATCCAGCACCATAATGCTTCAACTTAAAGTTTTCATCCGCAAAACGTTCTCCGTAAATTGAGCGGCCTGAGGCACAAAAATTTCAAATTAATCTTCGAGGAAATTGCAACAATAATTGAAAATGATTTATCGTTTCACATATTTACGACGTTGTTTCTACGCGAAGCTAAAGCATCATAATTTTTATATTCGATAAAAATTGGGATCGTAAAAATTAATGGCAAATAACGAGCTATTATTTCTAGCCTAAACATTTTAATAATATACGTCATATTCTACTATTGCGGATAAACAAACGATGGCCGAACGTTACCAAAAATTAATTAATCAGCTCGTTCCTTGATTAGCATCTTCAAAACAGTTTTTTAAAATCCAGATTGGGTTCAGGATTTTCGACTAAAACGCGGAGAAAATTTTTGCGCTTATCTGCTAATTAGAAAGAAACGGCTCGATCGACCGTCGTGCAAAACTAATCAAAGCCAGTCCTTATAGAAATGGATTTTAAATTTTTGAAATTGGTGCAGTCGTTTTGACTCAAAAGTTGTAGGTTTTGAGACAACTTTAGGGTGTCAATATACAAGTATTTACAGACTTACAGCTGGGTATCTCGAATTCCGAGATTCTTACCTAATTTAAGCTTTAACTGAACTATGAGGAAACAAAATTAGCAAATTGAAATTTCTGACAAAAACAAACTTTTCCTTCGGGAGGTTTGTAATGAGATTATGGAATTAATATTGTGTATTCAAAAGTCGTTGCAATGTTTTGCAGGAATCTAAAAATGCGACAAAAACGACTGATAACGGTGAGATACTAATAACCTTTTGAAATGATTAGATATTATGCATAAGCCGATAAACTGTGACCATCTGCATTTAATTATTTTACAAAAAACCATTTTACACATTTATTTAAGTTGTTAATTATTAGGTATTGAACAATTTCATCAACAAATTTCAAGCAGGCCTGGCAAATGGTCAAAGACCTGCAATAACATGTATTATTATTGAAATACCGGTTATGATAATTAAAATAATTACACGAGATTATGAAATGTTTATATTTCAAATATCAATATTGAAACAGATTGAGAATTGCTACCGGTAAAAATTTAATTGGATCATTTCTTATGCAAAAACATATCGTATTTTTCAAGATGATTTGTAAATTCATGAACAAAACTGAATCAGAATTGGCAAATTTAAACCAGAGACCCAGAAAATTGAAATATTGGTTATAATAATTAAAACAAATACATGCGATTGTAAATTTATTTATATATATATACATTATTTTCATATCTCAGTCAGGCAGAGTTGCCTGGTATGAGAGTTTATATTAATAAAATAAATTTAAATTAATCAACATTCAAACAAATTTCACTAAAATATGTTTCATTTTTCAAAAAATATGAATTGTAAATTTTTAAACAAAATTGAGACAGAAAATGGTCAGATCAAGACCTACTAAATTGAAATATCGGTTATGATAATTAACAAGCGATTATGTATTCTACCAATATTGAAACAGATTGTGAACAGAAAACATTGAACAATAAATTTGTTTAATGTGATCTTTATATATACTGAAAAAATTTAATATTTTTCAAAATATGAATTATTAATTCTACAAAAGCGGCGTATATAAGAAGTACTCGGATAGAATTCGAAACAAGTTGATATACATGAAAATTGCAATACTGAAACTTATATTGAATTCTGAGGAATAAGTTTTTTGATATGAACGTGTTAATAGAAATGTTGAAAAACTATGGGAATATTGGAAATAGAATACTATGAGTAAATTTATTATAAGAATATGAAAAATAGTCGAATGACTAGATGTTATACCAAAACAAAATTCAATAAAAATAAGTACTCTACTATTTTGTAACACATTTTTTCAGAACGGAATTAAAACATTGTTCATATCCGCATTCACAATAAAAGGGCGCTTATTTATTAAGCATGACATCCGTCCTTTTATTATATTGTAATGTCGCTTGTAGCAATAGTAATGGTTCTAAATGAATAATCAAATTATAGTCTGGTAGTAGATATAAAACAATTAAAAACCAGAATTTTTATGTTTATTCTATGTAACAATTAGACCGTGCATAATATTTGTCATTTGCATATTCGAGGTGACGAATTTTGTTTGAAAATTCAATTAACATATTTCCAAAATTGTAATAACGTGTAGATTCGGCTTTGAATTCGTTTATCATCTGTTACATGATATTTTTTTTTATGTAAATACAACATTGCAAAGTCGTAATATTTACATTTAAAATC
Organism: Ctenocephalides felis; assembly: GCF_003426905.1. Taxonomy (NCBI): domain Eukaryota; kingdom Metazoa; phylum Arthropoda; class Insecta; order Siphonaptera; family Pulicidae; genus Ctenocephalides; species Ctenocephalides felis. Next base: position 12,726,379 of record NW_020537324.1, on the reverse strand, counting down.
GGTTATCAGTAGCAATGAAAGTAAAAATAATAAAACTTCGAAATTGAGAACTGCCATCTCAGATTTTGAATAAGGGGTCCATAATAAGTAAAATTTTGAATAATAAGGATCAATTTTAAGATATCGTATCTATACTAGATTTATACTTCTTTAGATATGATATATTAGATTTTTTCAGACCCACATATCAGAGTTAGGGTCACTTGCAAACCAGGTTTAACTATGTTAAAATATTACATTATTCATTATATTTGTAATGTTTTCATTCTAATTTATTTCCCATTATGAAACGCAAGTGTTACATTAAAAGGAATTTGAAAAATTTTGATTATGAACTAGTTGACTGTGTAATGGATTATTTTATCATAATGTACATCTTATCTCGAAAAATTATATAAACCTCGTTTGCCAGTGACCCTACTCTGATATGTGGATTTTAAAAATTTATTATAGATTATAAATAAGGTAATTAGAAAAGTATTACATTTACAAACAATTTGGAATTCAGAATGACTTGAAATGTCGTAAATACAAAATTAGCATTTCGGATTTTTTGCCAAAAACTACTTCGGGAATTCAAAAAATTACAAAAGTAGTTAAAAATAATCAGGTGCTATTTTGTATTTGCATGCAGAATGAAAGTATTCTTTAATAAATGCGAGATAGAGGAGTAAGAGGTCAATGGACCATCACTATCAGAGTTCATCTAACTGATTGCTTGGCGTATACATCATATAACTCTTCAGATACTTGTGTATCTGCAGTAATAAATTTAAATTAATATTGAACCACATATAATTTAACCCTTTCCACTCACGAATTCCGAGATTTGAATGATTCTTGCCGCCGGAGCGGCGGCATCCGAGTGGAAAAGATTAAAACTTCAAGTATAGAATTTCGAAAATTTCAAACAAATGTAATAAACCAGTTCCAGTCTAAAAACATTTTTATAATAATTTCAGTGGATTTATTAAATCTTTATTTTTGTTAAAATATAAGATGAACGGGACGACACTGCTGTACGAGTCAGCAAGCCACCTAAGCATTTGTTGCACAAAATATTTTAAGATTTTCTAATCATTATCGATATATATGTATATATTTATAAACAAGAATTACACTAAAGAACTAAAAGTTACAAGACAAATTGGAATTCTGAAGAACTTAACTCTTGAGTGATAAATCTTGAAGCAAAAGTGGACGAAGTGGATGTCATCTATAGGCGACATTGCAGCGTAAGGGTTAAACATTCTTCAATACTTATGAATAAATCACATGACTAATAATATTTATTTTTAGTTTTATTTGTAGAGACGTAAGTAAATCTCAAACAAAAACAAAATACATGAACAATGAAAAATAATTCGCGGTTCGTAACCAAATAAAATAAAAATATAACACGATAAGAATAATTTCGAAACCAAAATAAAACTTGCAAGATCATATTTACGTCAATGGCACGTACCCAAAAAATAATACAACATAAAAGATAAAAAATATATTCGAAAAATCTTATTTACTAGCAAAAACTAGTTATTAAGAAGAATTTCGAAATTATAGTGTAGAACATTTTTATGGTTGAATACGTGTATATGTTGTACATGGATCTACTAGATATTTACGATATATAATCGTAACCCTTTCCACTCGGATACCGTCGCTCCGGCGGCAAAATACATAATGATCTCACATTTTGCGAGTGGAAAGGGTATTTGATTTTAGAAGTCAGTGGGTGTACTGGTCATTGAAATATGTTCCCAGTTGAGTTTGTTTTAAATTCGTTGAAACCTCTTATTTTATAGTAAAACTATAAACGTTGTTTTGAGAAAATAAATACATGCTCTAAATGAAATACAAGGTACTACAATGAGATACAGGTATTAAATACCTGTTTCAATATTATTTACGTGCAAAAGACTTTATTAAAAGTCTAAAAAGAAATTAGAAATTAAAATGTATATTTTTTGGTTAGGTACGTAAGGAAGTGAACTAATTTACAGGATTTCAATAATTCTGTCTTCAATAACGATTATTATTTTAATTTTTTCCCAACTTACCTCCAGTTCCATCTCCCCTGGTGAAGTCACCACCTTGAATCATGAAGTCCTTGATGACACGGTGGAATTTACTGCCTTTGTATCCTTCACCTTTAGGTTTCTTGGACAATTCTACGAAATTTTCAACTGTTTTGGGTACAGTGCCCCCAAAAAGGCCGATCAAAACACGGCCTGCGGGTTCACCACCAATGCTGATGTCAAAGTATACCTGAAATAAAATAAACAATGATTTGAAAATATTGGATAAGGGATTAAGTCAGTGTAATTAAGATGGAGATGATAATGTTGAAGATTTTTGTACACATCACGTACTACTACAAAAATTTGATATGAAATGGTTATCATTTTTAAGGTTACCCTTACCTCATGAGTAACTTTTGGACCTTTAGGATCTAATCCGGTATTACAGCTAACTATAGTGAACAGGCATAAAAGTGATATACAATAAAAGTAACCCATTTTGAAATTCTTTTACCGTCTCAGTGAAGAGACCGAGATATTAATGACAAGTTGTGGAATCCTGCTTTGGATGTGATGTATCTTTTGAAACAAGCCGATGGTGTTGTACAAACTCGGCATCGCACAATGACAGCGCATCTGAAGAGTGGAGAAATATATATCGTACTCTTTAATCGCGTCAGTAAATACATTTTGAAAATATCATGCAAGGTGGGTGCTTCTGATTGGTCGATACCGAAAGCAGGGTAGTGCAACCGTGAAACATCTTCAAATACCAATAATAGTAAATATAATAATAATTTATTTATTTATTTTTGAAAAATATAGCCCACAAATTTCTTCCAAGAGGACTTAAATATACAATTATTTTACAATATGGATAACAATTAATATATATACAAAATTACGATATATAGTAAAATAAAAAATGCACTTAACACAAAATTACATAATACAGAATGTAACAATATTATTTATTTACATAGAATAAGATAAAATAATGAAGGATATTTGAAAAGAACAAAACTTGAGCAGATGGAGATTATTTGATTAGGTGAAGTGTTATGATTATCTATTTCATTAGTAATTAAGCTAAATTAGTAGAATAGGTGAATTTAAGAGAGAATTATATTTAGGAATAGGATAATTGAAAAATAATTGTAAACGCGAAGATAGCTTAGGAACATTAAATGATAGTTGGTTAAGAATAAGAAGACAGTCTATAGCATTATTGCAATGTTTAAATAAGAACATAATAGTACAGATAAATCGACGTGTGGCAAAAGAAGGTGTACCGAATTCTTTTAATAAAGTGTTCAATTCATCGAGTTTTTTGTAGGTGTTTGTATCTCTATATATATTTTTTCTATCTTTTTGTAGTTTTTCATTCTTATTGTTTAAAATAAAAGTATGTTAACCATATTAAATAAAGTTATTTTTTATTGTCTTAAAACGTGTAAAGACATTTTAACACATACATGTCTGCATATGTTCATATTGACTTTGACTTCCCTTGAATACGAGATCTCTATGTAAAAGACTTGTATTTTATATCTAATTTTTGTTTTATATTTCTAATCGACCTAACTATTAATATTTATTTAAAACATTTTTTGTTTACAGACAAGTTAGTGCAATAAATATTAGTGCTAAAGCAGGCTTGAATACTAAAATATCTACTTTTAGTCCAGTCATTATAGCAAGTTCACCTCGGAATTCGAGATACCCAGCTGTAAGTCTGTAAATACTTGTATTTTGCACCCTGAAAGTTGTCTCAAAATCTACATATGTTGCGTACACCCTACCATATGTAGGTATTGAGACAACTTTTAGGGTGCAAAATACAAGTATTTTTAAGCTTAAATGACTGGATTATTTATAATAGACTGGATAACATAAAATATGATGTCGAAACGTTTGGAACATTACAGATTATTCTATAATTTTTGTATAGAATATATCTCAACACTCAACTTAATTATTCTTAATATGATTATTGACTAATCATCACTGTACTCAACTGTACACTACTTAATGTAATAAAGAATCTCATACCAAATTTTATTTTGGTTTTAGAAGATTGTCAATTTAAAATTGTGAAAAATATTTTTCCGTTCACAATAATTATGGATTGAATATAAAATATTATAAATGATAATCAAATTGAAATGTAGTACTTCATTTCTAATGATTGTAGGCATAGACCTTATACAAATTGTATAAGGTCTATGATTGTAGGTTGAGAACAACTGCATGGCAATATCATATTATGAGTTGAATAGTTGAAAAATATTTGATATTACAGAAATGTGGGATTGGTATAGTTTATTTATTTTATTTGGCTTATAGAAATTTGCATTACAGATTAGTTAATAACAATATGAATAAATGATAAACAACGGCAAATTTAGAATTATTAGAAAATGTAGTCCATTGTTCCTATTAATTCCTTTTTTTAGTTTGTTTTCTAATACCTGGAGCAGGAACTACATAATTTTGATGAATTCAACTTTTTTTATCTCAAATTACTATTTATAAGGTATATACTATAATATACTATACTAATGTTTTATAATTATGAATTTCGTATAAAAGCATTCGTGGCAATGTAAAAAAAATACAAGAGTGCTTGTAAATATAAATGTAGCAAAACGGTTTATTATTCTAGTTGACATTATAATATTGCCCTCATTATCTTTTTAGTTTTTTTTTTTAATTAATGAATTTGTATTTTAAAATTTATCAATATTATGGTATTATATTACGCCTAGTATATGGGTAAAATCTAGGCTAGTTCTAAAACGTTGGTACTGTGGTTGGTACAGCATTTTTTAAGATGGTATCACACGCGAAAACTTCAGAATAGTTACATCGTCTTGTATAGAGTAATAATTTGGCGCCAATTATTTGCAAACAATCACTTGCAGCTTGCAAAGTTCGGCTCATTCTTCGTCTTACATCTAACTTGATTTTCTAAACCATATATTGTATTGCTTTATCTCTATTACATATCATAGAAAATTATATTTCAAAATGCCCAGCGACGGAACTGTATTTTTGCGATATACCAAGTTGTCTGAGAATGCTTTTCCCCCAACAAAAGGATCTGAGAAGGCTGCGGGTTATGACTTGAAAAGGTAAATTCAAAACAGCGATGTTTACAGTAAAATAATAATGTTGCATTAATATTTATGTAATTTTAGTGCTTACGATTATGTTGTACCTGCCCGCGATAAATTGGTTATCAAGACAGATTTGCAAATTGAATTGCCCTCAGAGTGCTATGGTCGAATCGCCCCTCGTTCGGGTTTGGCAGCAAAAAATTTTATAGATGTTGGAGGTAACTATTATTATAAAGTTTGTAAAAACCTTTGAATTCAATTCTTTATTCTATTTATCATCTTTCCTGATAAATTCATATACAATTTTTAATATATTATTCTATAAGAATATATTTTGATTTTGTTTCTAGCTGGAGTTATTGATGAGGATTACAGAGGAAATGTAGGAGTAGTATTATTTAACCATTCTGCTGCTGATTTTATTGTCAATAGAGGTGATAGAATTGCACAATTAATTTGTGAAAGAATCTATTACCCAAAACTAGAAGAAGTCAAATCTTTAACTGAAACTACACGCGGAGAGGCAGGCTTTGGCTCTACAGGAACTCAATAAAAATATTTTGATATTGTTCAATTAATTATAAGTCTACAACATGAATTTGTGATATCATTTTTATAATAAATGTTTTTGATTACCAAATATTTGTTTCTCTAATTTATGAAAATTAATTGAAAAAAGTGTTAAGCAAAAAAATGTTTCATTACATTGAAAATATTCTAAACCATTTTTTTAAAATAACTTATTTGTTTGAATAAGTCTTTGTAAATATACAATAAATGTAAATTTCAAGATAAATCTACTGCACTGATAGTGAATCTCACATTGTAGTTTTCACAAATTCTGAAAATATCCTACAATTAGTTTAAATGTACTAGTAAATATACTTCAAAAAGTGTAAATTTTTTACAATATTTGTAAATCTACTACAAGGATTGTAATCTTACTATAATTAATCTACAGATATAAATTTGTAAATAAAGTTGTCATGTTCTATATTTAAAAAAATAAAGGAGTACATCATGAAAATTATATTCATCTTAATAATTTCAAAAAGCGCGCGAACATTTTGACCTATCAATTTGGCCTAATTCAATTTTCTTATCTGACAATACTAAACATGATACAGTTATGACATATTCAAATAAAATGGTTGGTTATTGTTTAGGTTTCGTTCCTTTTAATCTGCAACTCCATGCAGTGGCTGCAATAAACTAGAATCTGGGCTTGCAAATAAATCATTGGGATAATGATTAAACAGGACAAAATGACACCAGGTAAAATATTAGCTTTATAATTTTTATAATGTATTGTAATCGTTAATTTTTCAAATTTCTATTAGTTTCATCTAAAAAGAAAGAAAGGGGCAAAGCAGATAGAGCGGTTGAAGTAAGTGATTATCAAATGCAATAGAGTGCAATTAGTTTATGCAATAGTTTTATTGAAAGCAACTATGTTTTTAGGATTTCTCAACTCCTACCAAAACCGGCTATATAGATATCCTTCAAGAAATTTATGGAGACAAATGGCTCACTCCTAATATACTTAAAAATGATATTATCAGACAAGAAATAAAAAGCTCAAAAAAGAAACTTGATTTGAAATCTATAGAAAGGTCAATTCTACATTTATAAAATAACGAGCTTTTATTTTCTGTATTGCCTTAATTTTAATAATTCTTACGTTTTAGTGATGTGAAGGATAATTCTTCTGATGATTTATTTAAAAATGATCATTTGTTAGAATGCTCTGGTTCAGATGATAGTTTAATTGCAAATACAAAGAAGAAATATGACAATAATATTTATGTGAGTGATAGTGGTTCAGAAGCTTCAAGTCTTGATGAATCTCCTACAAATTTGGAAAACATTTATGGAACAAATAAATCTACAATGAAACAAATTAACACTGTTGAGAAAGTTACAAGTAGTGGTAGCTCAAGCGAAGATTCTTCACAAAATAGTAGAAAACTGAAAAAGAAACAGAAGTCATTAGATTCCTTTATAGTGGTCTCTTCAGAATCATCCACAGATACTGATGATGCAAATACTCCTGCCTATTACAATCGATTGAATTCATTGATTCAAAAATCTGTCCCGAAAGAAAAATCAGGTTTTTCAAGCAATGTATTACGAAATAATTTTCGTAAGAATGTTGTTAAATATTTTGACAGCTCATCTAGTGCTGATGATGAAGATGATGATGGTGATAGATTGGTAAATGCAACTATTTGTGCTGTGGATGATGATGAGGAAATTGATTCTTTATCTGAAAATATCATTGATATAAAACTTTCTGATAATTACAATTATAAAAAGTACAAAGCCCAAAAGAAAAATAGAGAAGAACTTACATTCTTGGAAAGTCTATCAGGTATTCATTACTGGTATATACTGTTAATGTGTTGATCTTTTTCCAAAAATGTCTTGAATTCTATTTTCAGAAAATGTTGATATAACTTTATGCCATAAAGATGCAATACCTTATTTAAAGAATTTCAAGAGAACTCGAGAAAAGCTCTCTCGAACATTATTTAATTTATACAATGAACAGGTTTTTGATAATAAACTTTCTAGCAATATGGATCTTATTTGGTGCAATTCTTTGAGGACAACAGGAGGGTAATAAATTATATTTAATATATGAATTAACTTCATAAGAAATAACTAAAAAAATTTTTTAGTTTATGTCAATCAAAACGAATATACCAAAGTAATGGAGTATCTTATGTATGCTCAATTAAGTTGAGCACAAAAGTTGTTGATCGTCCTTGCAGGCTTAGGGACACCCTAATCCATGAGCTTTGTCATGCTGCAAATTTTGAAATAGATAAAATTAGGGATGCAAAACATTCATTAAAATGGAAATATTGGTAAAGCATAATATTTGTGACTTCATTTATAACTTATGACTATTTGGTTAATTATCCATAATTTTAGGACAAGGAAAGCTGAAAAATGTTTTCCAGAATTGCCACCAATTAACACCACACATAATTATATTATAGAATATAATTTTGCTTATCGATGTTCAAAATGCAGTAGAACGTATGTTGCAAATATTTGTTTGTGAAAATAATGAATTATTTTTTATTATAATAATTGAATTTTTATTTTTATAGCATCTATCGTCATAAAAATTCATTTAAAGAAACTACTTGTTTTTGTGGAGGTCTTATTATAAGCCAGAGACGGCAAGCTGATGGGACATATAAGGATATTGAGGAGAAGAGAACACCTTCAGAGTTTGCACGATTTGTGAAAGAGAATTACAATAAAGTAAATACACCAGAGAGAAATCACAAAGACTGCATGAAGGAATTATCTAAATTGTATTCTCAAAAGAAGCTCTCATTTTAATATGAAAATAATTTATAGGTGTATTGTAAATAGTATTTTGTAAGTCTGTGACTAATTCAATCAGCATTGAATTTTAATAATTATTTATTAATTTAATTTATTGTGTCTAAAGAATTTAATACAAACAATTGAATTTGACGGGTTTAATTTTTCTTCTCATAAATGATAAGTAAATGTTGGCTGCATTGTACTAACATAAGCGTAAATATTGATAAAAATGGCGGCGAGCGTTTACGGAATAATTATATCAAATAAACATGTGTAAATTTTTAAATACCATAATAAACACTTTAAAAATAACAATTATATTATACGCGATTTTTTTTGACATTTGATGCAAGTTTTAGAATGATAGATATAATTTATGAATATTAGTGACATCAGTGCGTGTATAGTGACTATTGTGTTTCATTTTTGTGTAATTTTATTTTAAGATAAATAAAATAATGTCGTTTTAAAAGTATAAATAAAACATTATAAACTGAATTGAGTTCAGTAATAGAGTTGTATAATGTGTCATATAGGTTATAATAATTTTAAGTTATTCTACATTTGGTAGTTTATTACAACATAACAGAATGGAATCACTTGACTCAGATTTTAATGCTATACCTTTTGAAAAAAAGCTGTCGGCATTAAAAGACACGCAAGAAAGCATACAGCAAATGTCAGCTTGGTGTCTTCAAAACAGACAACACCATAAGAAAATAGTAAATAGTTGGTTAAATGTTTTAAAAAGAGGTAAATCGTTCAGTTTATTGATGATGAAATTATTTACCAATGTGAAATAGAACTTATTTACAGAAAATATCTTTATCGAGTCTTTCTATATATACTGTAAATCAATAAAACTTATTAATATACTATAAACGGTACATGAGTAAAGTGTCATTACATTTTAACTTAGTTCAACTTTATTATGCTCTTTAAAGATATATTTCAAAAAAACGAATAAGTTATATTGCATATATAAATTATAGTAATAAGTTCAATTTGCAGTTCATATATTTTAATCATTTGGATCGATTTAAGAAAAGATACAAAATATTTATTTATATATTATAATTTATTATTCAATATTATTAATTATATGTAGGCATTTACAATATGTTTTTTTAATCACATATAATTGATAAATATTTTAGAGATTTATTTAGTATTTTGATATGCTCATTTACAATAAATCTGATTATGTCCTTTATCTTGCAGTAAAAGTAGAACACAGGTTAACATTATTCTATCTTGCAAATGATGTTATACAATATAGCAAAAGAAAAAATTATGAATTTGTCGACTCATGGGGAACTGCACTACAGAAGGCCACTACTATGGTTAGGTAAGTTTGATCGATTTTAGAATGAGTGCAAGTTTTATTTTGTATTGATTTTTAGAGATGAAAAAGTACGACATAGAATTCTTCGAATATTCAAAATTTGGGAGCAGAGGGGTGTGTATGGTGAAGATTTTATTGGTGATTTAAGTGGTTTATTAAGTGCAGCAGCCGGAAAGGCCAAAACTGATGATCCTGCTGAATTTCAGGTTGAAACATTAAATTTACTACTTGCAAATTATTATTCATACATATTTTTATATCAGATTTTAGTTATATACAATTGACTCTCAGTATTATTAATGTTGATTTTTAATAATCTTTTACAGCCTACATCACTTTTTTCTCGGCTTCGCCAATGTGCAACATTAGAGGCAGATACAGATTCAAAATTGAAAATATTAATAGATACTCCTTTGTCCGAATTGGATATACTTTGTAACTTGCTGAAAGGTGAATTACTTCACACATTTAATAATTTATATTCCCTAGTACATATTTGTGCAAGTAACATATATTATTTTTGAATAGATCGAAGTAAAGTAGCTGATGTGGAAAAGCAAATTGAAAATGATGCTTCAAATGCTGAAGCTTATATAAAGGCATTGCAATCTGAATTAAGAGCTCGTGGACATTTGATTGCATTACTTGAACAGGCTGAAAAGTTTTATATTGCACAACGAGGTGAAGTGAAAGTTGTGGCAAATGTAAGTACAATCATTTCAAGATTACAAATACCACAACAAAATGTTTTCTAATTTTATTTGCAAATATGGAATTCAAGTTTTTCTTCATCTTTAATGTATGATTTGCTTTTTAGGCTTATCGAAATTTTGGTACACGCGTTAAGAATCTCAAGCGTAAATTAGATGAGCTGACTCCAACATTAGTATCACCAATACCTTCTCCTGATATTAATGCTCCATCTCCGAGTCCTGATTCAGATCTTGATCTTCCTGGTGATACTTCAAACAATTCTTTTTCATTTTCGGTAATATAACTTTTTGGCATATCATAATAGAATGTTTATCCTTCATATTTATTACAATATCTTTTAGAGTGGGGGTGCTCCATATTCTTTAGACCAAAGTTATAATACATCTATTACAAATGGATTTACTAGTTTCATGGGTGGTTCAATGCCATTTGATCTCAATAGCTCTTCGATATTTGAGCATAATATTTCTAAGTCAAATGATACCTTAGATGATGGTGGTGAGTTTTTATATTTTAAGTTATTAAGTTGTGCCATAAAAAAGTGAAGTTGAACAAGCCACATTATCAACCAATGAAATTTGTGTTAAATAATTAGTAAATTTCAACCCAACTGGAGAAGAGAATTCTATGTATTTGTTTGTAGATGAAAATATTCTATGCTGTTGAAGTTTAACTACTTGTCCAAAAAATATTGATTGATTGCAATACTATATTTTGTAAAATTGCAATATTATATCTTGTAAAAACTCTTGTCCATAAATTTATAATATTTTAATATTAATATCTATAATTTTCTAATGCTTTAGGAAAACCAATTGAGGTTATTAATCCAAATGTGCGTCCTAAATCAGATGAAAATTTTAATATATCAGAATTTTTGAAATCACTTTTACCTGGACAAATATCAGAAGTAAATACAAATCAAATGAGCAATCCACCAATGATTTCTACAGCTCCAATAGAACCGGTTCCAATTATACCAGACTATAATCCACAAAGGGAGCTATTAGAATATAATATTCCATCTTCAAACATAGCTGTACAACGGGAACAACCACCATTGCTTGACTACAATAATGGAAGATTAGGAAGCGAGCTTATTCAAGATTTTAGTCCATCACAGCCATTGGGCCCTATGACAACTAATAGGAAATCTGAATCAGAATTGAATTTAAGCTATTCAGGTTTGTTATATATATACATACATACATTATATGGAATAAAAATGTATGGGAATAATATCTAAGAATCTATGAATCATATTCAATCAATAATTACCTTCTTGTTTATATTGGATATAGCAATTACATATATGTATTATGATTATGCATTTTTAGGACCTGTTGCACCACTTTTGCCACCACCCATGCCACCAATGATGATGGATAATTGTGATAATGCTGATTACTCTCATAACTATTCTAGAAATGAAAACAGTTGGCCAAGTTGGAACATTGAGGTATTAAAGAAATTAATTGACACATCATACAAAGAATCAGCATATTCTTATACAAATATTTTTATTAGTACAAACTATAATTGGATAGGTGATGCCATATATATTTTAGGTTTTTATTTTTATATATATTATATTAGCTAAGTATAACCAAAATATGTTTTTCAGACACCGGCCAATATTGAAACACCCGAATCTCCACCACATTATGAACAAGAATCGTGTGTCAGTCAACCTGTTATGGAGTATAATGATAATTTGCATGAGCAGATTGGTGCGGGAGTGGATGTTGATCAAAGAGTTATACCTCTTCCACCACCTCCACCCAGTATCATGCCAGAATTGGATTTGAGGCAAGGTAAATCATTGTTTTTTGAGAAAGAGTTTTCTTTGATTTTTGTTTAACTTTATTAACTTTGCTTTACATTAATATTACAGATATTGATCATAGACTTAAGGACATAGATCATAGAAATCTTATATCACTGACTGGTTCCCCTAGTCAAAAGCAAAATGATGATTCTTCAATAGTTTCACCTTTACAGCCTCCCAATTTGTCAGGATGGTCTGAACAACAGGTAAGCTATTTTAGAAACAATGTATTAATATGTTAAACATAAGTTGTACAACAATGAAAATTCATTACTACTATATATCAATTTTTAAAATAATTTTATACAGAATTTTGATCATGATGCTGATCAAGATTATCGCATACCACCATTGCCACCAAAATTGGATTCATTTATCGGTTCACCAGAGGGTTTCACCAGTACACCTAAAAAGGGTCTGCTGCCTAGACCTAGTCAAGGAAGTCATTTGCAACCTGTATCTGTACATAGCCCCCTGATACCTCACACACCCCACAGGTTGAATGGAGTTCGCTTTCCTCATCACCCTCCTCCGCCACCTCCTCCACCACCTATATCTAGTCCCTCTCATTTCAGATCCTTGAGAAGTCCTAATAAGAATAATTCAACACCTTTACAAGCAAAACCAAGTTTCAGCAAGCCTGAAGGTCCTAAAATAAAATTTCATAGTTCAATTAAACATGCATCTATAGAATCAAGAGTTTCCAATGTCAAAGAAATTATTCCAACACCACAAGATGAATTGGAAACTAAAAAAATTGATGAGGTGAAGGAAGATGATAATAATGATTCAAAACAAATTGAACCTGAGCCAAGCAATGAAGAAAAACCAGCAGACATTGTAGAAAGCATAGATATGGAAATGTCTGATGAGGAAGAGTCTGGACAGCAAAAGGAGCATTCACCTGAAAAAAATCCTCGGGGAAATCAAAGGTCCATGAATAGTGTACCACCTTTTCGTCCAGGTTTGTTGGCAATATAAAAATGAAACTGTATTTGAAGAAACTGTAAAGTAATTATCTTATCACCAGTTATAGTTATATATAAAAATTTAATATTTTTTATTGAAAAAGATTTAATATTTAATTGGCTATTTACTGTGGAATTTCAGTAGCACAATCCCTGTCTCATGTATATGTACATCAATTTTATTTCAGAATTCAATAGTCAACCACCATTTCATCGACCTCCAAGAGAGTTTGAGGATATGGGTAATTCAATGCCTATGAATCACCACATGCCACCACCACCAATGCATATGGGACATCCAGATGATTTTAGTGAAGAAGTTGACTTTAGGCAAGATGTTAATTTTGAAATGATGCCACCACCATACATGGATCATAACTTTGATAACAGAATGCCATTTCGTGGTGGTCACATAAGAGGGCCTCATTTTCCAAACTTTAGAGGTCGAGGTGGTGTGCATCCGATGAAAAATAGGCCTCCTTTTCCACATAATCCAAAACGAGGAAGATTTCGTGGAAATTTTAGAGGCCGATGGTGAATGATTCACATTTATTTATAATAAGTACATATGATGAATTTATACCATATTTATCATTATTTTATTATCAACAAATGAAAATTATATAATTTTCTGGAATTGTATATAGCTTAAAGAGATGTTTTGTATATCTATTGTTTTTTCTGTAATTCTCATTAGAATTTTATATTTACAGCAACATAAAAATAGAAGTAAAAGCATATTTTTGAGTTGTAAACTGTATGAGAAACTATAAAAGATTGTTTGCAAAACTTCAAGAAATTAAATAAACGACCTATTGTTTTATAGGGATATATATATATATATATATATATATATATATATATATATATATTTAATAAAGTATGGTTTTGTGAATGAAGAAAATAATATATATCAATAGATATGCGTGACTGAGTGTGAAATTGTGTATATAAATATATTTATATTTGCTTCATATGCAAATTTATATGAAGAAAATCTTAAATACTTATATCCTAAGTCATTTAAATATGCAGTAAATGAATGTTTAATTATGTATTAATAAAAGTGTTATATTTGGTTTTAACCTGAATTTATTTTAATATTGCAGCATATTTAGATCATGAGGGGATTCATTATTAATTTAGTAAATTGACTGATTAGTTATAGTAGCTGCATTTTAAATTTGATTTTATCCTAAGATGTTATTTTTTTATTTAAATAATTTTACTGAAGTTCTTGCAGAGCAATGCTTTTATATTGGATAAGTTGATATTCAATTCTATTTTACTTAAATTTTTATGTTGCCTGTATATTTTTTTTGTTATATTATCTTTGTTAAATGTTTTCCAAAGTTTTATAAAAAAATTAAAATGATTAAATTTTGAAGTTAATTGGGGAGTGAGTATTTAATTTCATAAAAAATAATATAAATTTTACAGATTTTTTCATTCTCAATTTTTAGCAAAAATAATCATATGATGCATTTATATATAAATATTTATTGTAACGGAGATGCTATGTATGGATATATATATATATATATATATATATATATATATATATATATATATATATATTATTGTCTTTCAAGTGGAAATTTTGCTTATTATTTTTCTTTTAGAAATTTGTTACTTAGTTTGTAAGTTTTTTTATAATAAAGTATACACAAGTATCAGTTGTTCTGGTGCTTGCTAAGGAAGTTTGTACTGGTTTAATTTAACAAACTATTGGTCTTACATATATTTAAACTGATACAAGCTGAAGAATATATTTTTAATTGTGATATATATATATATATATATATATATATATATATATATATAAATTTATCACATTTAAAAATAATATATGTGATTACTGTGTAATTATGAAAATTAAGTACAAATTATGTATATAATATAGAATTTTATACAATGTGTGTGATGTATTATAATATATTTATATTAAATGTTATCAAATGGCATGAAATGGATGCAAATTCATCAAATCAAATATACTGAAATAAATTTTACCAGGAGACTATATGTTTTTTATTATTATTGCTGACGAATGAATGAATGAATATTATAACTAATTATTTATATTAAATTTATGTATAAACTTGTTATCTTTTATTATTTATTTTTTTCTAGTTAATAATTAAAAGTTTTGCATTTTAAATAAACGTTCGCGTAAATCGAACGAACTTCATGTGATTGTTTTGACAAATGAGTTAATTCCACAACGAATTTTCTAACCTCAATGTTAACGTTTTTTATAGATTTAATGGTTTCAATGTTTTTAGCTAAATAAAAATTACTAAATAATTTATCTTGATTTATAATGGATTCTGCAAAGAATGAAAAGCAGTTACTTTTAGATAAATTAAGAAGTTCATCAGATGATGAGTTTGAACAGGACTTTGATAACATATTTGTTCAAATAACAATATCCTTTTAAATTATTTATTACTTAATTTTTTTATTTTACTATTACACATTGATTTGCATTTTTCATGTATTTATCTTAATATAACAATTATACGAGATAGACTCTAAGGATATAGATCAAATTTTCGATATTGTTGTGCAAAAATCTTTTGATGTTCTTCCAAAACAAAGTGTGGAGAACTGTTTCTTCAAGATTATATTTAAAAGAGTCAAAGACACAATTATTTCTGTAAGTATCATTTTATATTTGCTGATTGCGTTTATTTCTATTTATTTTAATTTGTTTTAGCTTTATAAAGATATTGAAAACAATATTACAGATGGGCAGTATAATTCCGATAAAATCATATGTATATTACTACATTGCACAAATTTAATCAAAGCTTTATTAAAGACACTTTCTAGTCTTGCTCAAAAGATATCAATTGACTATCATTGCATTTACATAGATAGTATATTTTTAGATACATCTTGTTTATTATGTTATACATACAAGCATTGCAAGTATAGGTAAATTTAACAATATTGATGCTTTATCAAATGTATAAGGCATATAAAATAATAAACAAAATATTTGTTTTAGTCAAAATATTTATGGAAATAAAATCAGTGCTGTATATGAGGTATTGGCAAAATTATTTTCTATTTCTCAACAATTGCAAACATGCTTCTTATCATTATTCAAGGATATTGAATATAATCTTAATATTAAAACCCACCTCGAAGGCTTTATTGAAGGTAAATTATTATAAAATTATATGGAAAAAAAATCATAATACTATCTACACTATCATAATACTCAGTAACATAATTTTTTGCAGTTCTTTTAGTTTTGATAGAATGTGGAAAATACCTTATAACCCTTGACATAAGATCAACAGCTTCTCAATGGAAAATTATAGCTGATTTCTTTGTAACATATAAACATGCAATAGAAAACTATATGAATCTAGAAAGTAAATTTCTCATTAACGAACCTATTTCTTTTTTAAGTAAACATATTGATAAATCACTAACGGATGTCTGTGAGGTCTGGGTTAATTTATTTCTATAAAAGTGAGTATTTAAAGAAATAAAATAAAGTATTTTTTTCAGGATACTGCACAAGATGCCTCACAAGTCAATCGAATTATAAAGCTTGATAATTTTTTTATGAAAATTATTCTTAAACTATTTGACTTGTATAAAGATTTTGTTATTGATTGCATACCTGATGTTGTCCAATTGTTGTATTCAGTTCATGGGTAAAAAATAGTTATACATTTTACAAAAACAAATATAATATATATATATATAAAAGTGCCTATTGCACTTTTACTGATAATAGTATTTCGCAAAATAAACTTATATATTTATTTATATATAGAATGCACAGTCCTGTATTAATATACAAAAGCGCTGCAACTGTTGATACATGTTCTCTTATACACTCGCACATTTACATCGCAGTTCAAATACTAGTTGGAAATTTAATAGATAATAAAGCTTTTGCTAATGCAATTTTATGCAAGGGTAAGCAATATAATCAATAGTTCAAATTATTATTTTTGATATTTTATTTCAATTAACAGATATTATATTTGATATTTTATTTCAATTAACAGAGTTGGAACAAAACAATTTTGCAAGTTTATTGTTATGCACTAATATACTGAAATATCTAATTGACAACACCAATAATGTTAGAGAACTGTGGATGGTTTCGAGTGAGCGTAATATAGTTAATTTAATTTTTGATGTTCTAAACAACACACAGTATGAAATGTCCGTGGATATTAAGTACACAGGAGTAGCTTTGGAAGGAAAAGCAGCCACAAAGGTACAATTTTATTTATTTAAATATTAGTAAAATACCATGGACATATAATAACTATGTGAAATTTCAGTGTGATTTGTATGAATTGTTATTTTCATACATGGGAGGTTATATATTAAGTGTTGATGACTATGAATTTACATACATTGAGAAAAAGATCTTGACTATTATAACAGAATTGAATCGTAGTAATGTTTGGTCTAAAATTATGGCATGTGATCTTATTTGTCTGATAGACAGGTAAATATTTAATATATATATATATATATATATATATATATATATATATATTAAAACATCTGAAATAACTTTTTTTTTTCAAAGAATTTTCTTTATTTAATTTTTTTTTTTAATTAAACATTTCGGAGATATGGGATGTCCCCTGCTTCACGAACTATTAATAACAAATAAAAACAATCCATATTTCCAAAAAATGGAATAAAATAATCGTTTTTTTTCTGAAATATACAAGATTTTCTGAAGATAAAAAGGAGGTTGTTAGTTCAGAAGTTCAAAAATCATCATTAACATCAGTTAATAAATTATAATGAAGTAATTTATTTCTCAGATATGGTACTGCAGATTTATGTTATCAGCATGTTGAGTTCTTCAGTGAAATAATAGTTGATACACCAACTTTATGTTTAATGTATGAAAATGAGTTTATATTCATCAAACAGACAATTGCTCGGTTATTCAATCTTTTGTCTATTAATGATAAAAAGAGATTTCTTGTAGAATATGATATTAAATTAAACAGCAGTATATTTTGTGCTATTGAATTAAAACATATTGAAGATTTTGAAACATCAGAATTCATCAAGCATTGTGAAATTTTAATGAGCAAGTTTATTGAGAAAAGTGATTCTGCAAACTTTTTACAAATGGTATTTATATTTTTTATATGGTTTGGATAATCTTTTATTTTGTCAAATACTCACTAAACCGTATTGAAATAAATTTCTAGTCTAACTCTCTAAGTCTTCTTACAACTGTGCAAGGGATAACCAAACAGGGTCACAAGTTTTTTACTGATAATTTAATCAGATTGTGGGAGTATTTCAAGGAAACAGATTACTTAATTTCTCGATTCTCATGGGAAGCTAACAAGAAGGCAGAAAAGAAAATCTTCACAAAATTTGTGTTGGTTTTGATACATTTGTCATCAATGATATTAGAGTTCATATCTAATGAGAAATTGTTATCCATATTGACCCATTTAGATGCACTAATTCATATAAATACATCTATAAAATTGCAAATATGTTCATTTTTGCATAAATTACATAAGAAGATAGAAAATGACAGTAACATGGCGTCATGCTTCCAGTTAATTGCAAGTTTGTTCTGTAAGTTAGTAAATGATGGCAATCCAATTGTCGAGCAAAAAGCTTTAGAAGCTATGATAAATTTTTCCCAACACACTGTTCATGAGGAACTTATTACTATAATTGTGAAAAAGGAGAAGAACTTTGAACACAAAGTTGTGTCATTTTTAAATAAGAAACCTTTTAAAAGTGATAATTGCATAACCTTAGAAGCATACCTAAAATCATTACATAATTTTATCAATAAGGATGAAGAAATTACTTTATCAGGCCAAACAGATGAATTCGAAATAGACACTGTTGATGATATGTTTGAAGATGATTTTGAGGACTTTGTTCCAGCTAAGATTCAAAAGCTTGAAAGTGATGTTGTAATACTTGATATCATAAATAATATTAAACAATCTGCTAATTCGTTAGTCGAAAAGAAATCTGATGGGTATTCAAATGAAGTTAAAACTGAATTGATAGGTGTAATTGAAAAACTGCAATCTTTAATTCACAACACATGAAAAGAAAAAAAAAAAACATACAAAGAAATTAATAGATGAATATAAAACTTAAGACTGATTTATTTAATGAACACTGTGAAATATTTTGATATTTAAATACCTGTATTTTGTATATTTAATTTTAATATAAATTTTATTAATTTGAAATTAAAAATTATATTATCATTCTATAATTTAAGAATTAAGAAGAATTTTAAAATTCTTTTTCATAAATATAAAACTTTTTATAGACAAATGGAATAAATGTCCATATTAAAAATAATATATTTATACTATAACTTAAATTTACTTACAATTATTATTGATTTAAAATTTAAACATGAAACAAAACCATAATTAAAGGGAATTATTTTGCAATGTAATTTTTTTTTATCTAATTACATAGACTTTTCTTATTATTATTTGCTTCCCGATAAGTTTGTTTTTTCCTAATAATAAAAATTAATTAATTTTATGTTTCTTCGATGTTTCAAGTCATTCTGACTCGTTTGACACCAAAATTGACAAAGTTATGTAGTGTGTGAGCCAAAATTTGGAAAGAATTATAATTCTTTCAGATCAGTGCAAGATTTTGAAGCCGATTTGGGAAATTGTTTGGATTAGTTTATATTAGAGATCCGCCGAGCTATTTCTTTCTAATGAATTGTTGATTTTTGAATGAACTACGTAGTTCCTCACGAATTGGGAACGATTTTGCATAGAGGCGGTGCAAGCAATCGCCTAAGGAACATAGGAATCTTAGTGGATTCCCATTGGATTCCTTTATGCACATTTATATATAATTATGGTACCGGTTTTGAAGGAATATCAATATATACATTTATATATTGCTTTATACGCTATTAGATAAATAATTATAGAAACGGTTTGGAAGGACTATCAATATATACATTTATATATCGCTTTATACGCTATTATAAATATTTATGGTCCTGGTTTTGAAGGAATATCAATATATACATTTATATATCGCTTTATACGCCATTTACAATTAAGGCTTCGGTTTTAAAAGAATATGAATATATATATTTATATATTGTTTTATACGCTATTAGATAAAAAATTATTGTAAAGGCTTTGAAGGAATATCAATATATACATTTATATATCGCTTTATACGCTATTATAAATATAATTATAGTAACGGTTTTGAAGGAATACCAATATATACATTTAATATTGCTTTATGCGCTATTAGATAAATAATTTTAGTAACGGTTTTGAAGGAATATTAATATATTGATAAATATATATATTTATATATCGCTTTATACAAGGTTTATGGAGTGAACAATGTTGCAAGCCAATGACAAGTGATTTAAAATATTATTTATAAAATTTTTAAAATTTCAATTCTTATTGCTTTTGCAACTTTCCTGAAGCACAATGCTACTTACACCTAGCCTTTCTTGAAATTAAAATACAAATTAAAAGTATTATGTTATGTTACTTAACTATCATAGTTTTTTCATAAAGTCTACGTGTATGTATTTGTAAATGTGCATATATTTTGTATGTATATATATGTATGCGTATTATATGAGTATATATGTATATGTATATATTTATGTAAGTAGATGTGTATGTATATATATAGATATAAATATACAAAAGTTATGAATTAGCCAACTATAATATATTACTGTATAAAACCGATTGGCGTGTAAATAAATAACTAAATAAATAAAGGTCTACAGAATTAAATCTGACAATTAATTAAAACGGTTCACAATAGTTATCTAGGGGTTAGAATAACCCTGCAGTTTATCTGAAGGACGTGTGCGCTCATGTAATGCGCCGCCATATTGAGTTTTCTCATTTCCCAGCGCCTAATGAATTCAGTTGTCGCGATGACAGGGACTCGGACGGGCTGTCATTTCACGAAAGATACGATATCTATTTACAATTTATTGAATTTCATAAATAAATACGATTGATTGCAGTGATTAATATTTGTTTCAACACTAAACCGACGACTATAATTGTTTCAATCAGTTTCAATTGTCATTTATAAAATGATTAAATTGGATAAATGTTTTTGTGCAAGGATTTTTGTGAAGTGATTTGTGGAATATGGTAACTGATTTTGTTTATTGCATATTTGTACTAACACAATATATTCAGTATTTAACATTATTTTTATTTATTGCTTTCGTATATAATATTATTAATCTAATGTCTTTCATTATTTCGACATGCTTACATTTTTATAAACAAATTTCAATTTTCATAAAATTCGAAATAACTTTATTTTGAATGAGTTAATATTATTCTTTGATGATAAAATGAATTAAATCAATTCACTTTTTCATTACCACATTGTTGATAAAGAAAATTAAAAGGATAATACTTTATATAATTATATTACTTGTATAAACAGTAATAATTATTACCCTTGACACATGTAGCAATGAGGAAAAACGATGACATGTACAAAAATGTTATAATTTTTTTTAAATTGTAACGAAGTTCATACATGTTTATATTTACAGATAAATAAGTAGGATATTCTGTATAGAAATTCAGTTAATGACAATTTATGTCAGTAACCATTTTATAATATATAAATTTTATTTTTTTATTTATTTAATATATCAATATTAAAAAAATATAGCCTATGATATTTAACATCATAACATCATCAAATTTGTTGATAATTAATAATTTAGTTTAAAAATTAGTTTTATTAAAAAAATGCAACTATATTTTACTTCATTAAGTTTCAATCAATTCGATTTACATCTAAATATTATAAACTTACTATTTCCATCACAATAAAAAATAGTAAATAAAAAAGTAAATAGAGTTAGAACAAAGCAAGATATAAATAAATATAAATAGTTATGACAATTCTGCTGATGAATATTTCTGACAAAATACCAGATCAGTGTTATATACAGTGTTAATCTGTAAAAAATGTCCCCATGAAATTCATATTTTGCACTAGTTGAACTTTGTAGCTATTATTTTGCAAAATTCCTCTAAATTTAAAAACAAGACATTGGAACTGTTTGCTCCCTGGCTGTCTCATTTTACTTCGCATATGGGGTAAAAAGAACCAGGTGACAATTTTTATGAAAAACAAAAAAAACATATTTTACAATGATGAATTAGCTGGGAGTTTTACTGAACATAGTCAGATAATTGGTTGTTTGATATGTGTTATTTGTTGCGATTTTTGGTTTGGTTTTCACAATATAATTGTTCGAAGTCAAAATCGACCTTTGTTTCCGGCCCTACCCTATTACAACTTTGCTGATAAATGTTACCCACGAATACCAGATCAAGGTTATATACAAGGTGTTATTTCTGTAAAAAATGTACCCATGAAATTTATTTTTTGCATTGGTTGTATAATGTAGTTATTAATTCGTAAAATCTCTTCAAAGTTGAAAATAAGTCTTTGGACCTGTTTACCCCTAACTTTAAAATCCTTCTGATCATTTAGCTTTGGGAAATTGTTGATCTTGACCAAATAAGCTTACATTTTTTTTATTTGTATTCTGGCAAATTTTCGAATAACTTCGATCCTTTTTCTAATTCAATCATTCTATTCTAATCATATTATGCTACGATATAATGTTGTTTGAAATTATCCGCGATTTTCAAGTGCTCGATAATCTGTTTACATATGCTTGACCAAACCGTTCATTTAAATAATGAACTTGAACGCTACCATCAGTTTATGAGCATTTGTATTGTATTGCAGACAATCGTTGACTTGAAAACAAACAGGAAATTAGATCAAATTCCGGTTTGCTTCAGTAATTCCAGCAAATTCATTTAAATAAATGCTGGTGTCTTTCGAACGGTATCTAAATTTTCAAAATTGGTGAAAATGCGGAAAAAAAATTGTGCGCTCTTCTGCTAATTCTAACGAAACAATTGCGCAAGTATTTATTTGTTACATTCTTTAACATCTTGAAAAAAATTCATCTAAAAAAATTTGAAACCGTAAACGGTGATGAACAAGTAATTATTTAACTTTCAGTAGGGTAACTTAGTTGTTTATAGTAATCGTCCAAAAATCGAAAATGAATTTTTTTGCACATCTTTACGTTTCAAAGGTTTCTGAACATTCTGGCATACCTGAAAAAAATGTATGTATGTATGTGTGTATGTATGGATACGATTTTTCATCGACGTTTTTGGGAGCACCGATTAACAGATTTAAATTATCTAAAAAACATTAAATTCCTATCGCAATCGAAATGTTTAGTTTTTGGCAAGGACAGGCTCAGCCGTTTCGGAGACACGGAGCAAAGAGTGCAAAAGATAGAAATTAGATTTCTGAGAGATGAGAGTATCCGATTTGAATGAATAAAAAAACATTCAATTTGTAATGATGGAGAGACATTTTTATTAGTTTTTTGCAAAAATTGGCCGGGCCGTTTAGGAAATACTGAGCTAAAAATGCATAAAATGGAATTTTTTGAGAGGACGAAGCCTCCGATTTAAATGATTCAAAAAACATTCAATTTGTAATGATGGTGAGACTTGATGATTAGTTTTTGGCAAAGATAGGACGAGCCGTTTCGGAGATACGGGGCTAAAAGTGCAAAAAAATGGAAGTTTTTGAGAGAACGAGGCATCCGATTTGAATGATTCAAAAAACATTTTGCTTATGTTGACAGTGTGAAGAAAGGATTAGTTTTTGGGAAAATTGTATTTTAAATTATCAAAAAAAACTTTTTTTAATCCAAATAATATTTTTGTTTAAATATGTTGGATGAATGATTTGGATATAAATTATGATACTAGCTAAAATTCTGTAGCTCACTTACATTCTTTTGTTATATATTTTTTTTTATTCTTTAATAAATAATTTTAACTTTGCAATTCAGTTTGTTAAAATATCATAAAATAACCTAAAATCGGTTAAATAAAATAATTATATTGTAAAAGTATTGTAAAGCTTATTAAAATACTTATTAAATTTTTAAAAGTACTTGCAACAAACAAACTAGTTATATTTAAAAATAATTATAATTAACTAAATATAAATAAGTTTATAGTAAATAAATCAAATAATAAATAAATAAGTAATAAAATAGCTAATAATTAATTAAATTATATTAAATTTATAAAATATTGACTTAAGCCTTATTATAATATTATTATACCGACGGCTTGTAAAATTAATAAACGAATAAATAAATAAATATAAATTTTAGAAATATGATCTAACTTCGCTTGATTAAGTTTTGTTTACTTACTTTTCATGTAAACGTATATAAACGTCGTCCTCCAATTTATAAGCTACAAAAACTTTTATCTAAGAAATACGAATGATGAAAGTTACAGTATTTATAATAATCTATTTGAAAACATTTAAAATTTCTCTAATATTTCATTACGGCACGGAAAGTTCCAGCAATTTGCCTTAAAGCACGATGCCATGCACAACTAGTTTATTTTCTTACTTTTATTTTGTTGTTTCAATATTATCTGTAATTATATATATAACTACAATTTCAACTTATTACCCTGTGAAAAATAATTGTGATTTATTATAAAAATTTTAAAAGTGTGTTGGCAAATAAATATCACAAATGTGTAAATTTTCAGATTTCGTAAACATATTCAGTGATTTCGCTTGTGAAAATAATCTGTGGTACTAAAATAAAAGTTATGTGCCGAAAGATGTGGCGAGATGAGGAACAATATGATTGGATCTTCAAAGGGGAACGAAAATAATCAAATACCAAAATGACAAGTGTAAGATGCCAATTGTGATGATCAAGACTTTTGAGTGCGGAATCTCGAAACCCGATTCTTTTGTAGATGTTCACAAAAAATGGTGGTGAGTAATTATACTCTTCTTGATTAGGGGAACAATGTCTTATGCTATTCTAGAATTGATTATTGTCACCAGAACAAAAGTTCGATATGCAGTGATAACAATCAATTTTAGGATAAAACACACATAGACACACATACACACACACACACATATATATATATATATATATATATATAAATATATATAAAGAGAAGGTCCAATTTGACTTTCAGTAGTTATACTGTCTAAACCAAATGAACCACATCACATTCACACACATAACACGTATCAAACAACTAACTATAGGCGAGGTAAAAAGGGCCAGCCAGGGAACATATAGGTTTATTTTTGCTTTTTTAATTTTAAAGGTTTACTACGAAGTAATAGCTACATTATTCAATCAATGCGAAATACAAATTTCAGGGTCACATTTTTCACAAAGATCACACTGTATTTAACCTTGATCTTTTACTATTTAACCTATTTACATTTTAGTCACAATTTTTTATCTTTTACACAAATACTGTTCACTAAACAACAGTACTCATAGCCAAAAAAAACGAACATCAAAAGAAAATATTTTATCTTATGGATTTTCAAACCTTGCCGTTTATCTCCTGATTGCGATATTGCTTGATTCAAAGCGATGGCTGTTTACACATTTTTTGTCCTCTACTTTCAAATATTGTTCTTAAAAATTCCTAATTTTACTTGTTTTTGAAATACTGGCGGTGGACCTTTAAGCCCCTACCCTATACACATTCGAGAATAAGTTTACATGTAAATAATGGGGTCAGAGAAAAATTTACAGAAAATTGATCAAGTATTAATTTCACAACACATTTATTTTTTTATAGATATAAAATGATACATTTGAGACAACAATAAAATATTTATGAACTAATATGCAACGAATAAAATCTAATTAATTTTAATTAGAATCTATTGGAATATTCTGTGTTCTATATTTTGTCTTGCTTTTGAACCCCTGACCAAATTTGGATCATTTTTATCAATTTGGTCCTGAATTTGGGTCACAGTGGTCAAATACTTATTTACAAAGGATTTTGAATGTTATTTTTGCTCTGCTGTAAAATCACTGCTATCAACTTTTTAGTTTCTTTCTTGATCAGATTGCTCCAGATTAGTAAGATTAGCTTTAATGTTTTGAACTAATATTTCCACATTTACCTAATCTAAACCAGTTTATTTTGCTAATACTACTATTTGTTCCATGATTTTACCCATATTTTGGAAAATTCCCGGACAAAAAAGGAGCGTAAACCGAAACTGCAAATAAAATGAAATTGGTAGTTCTTCTTATATTGCAATGCATCAAACAATGCATTTTCAGGGTGACCCAGTTGCAAACCATACCCATTATGACTATAGATCACATTCATAACACAAAAGTCATTTGATTTTTATTTCATACAACTTCTGTAACTGTGGTACACATATAAAGTGATATATCTAACTTGTTTCCAGATTTTCATCAAAATAAAATAGTAAATAGTTTCGTGCGTGATATTTACAACCAATAAATCTATATCATCGGCGGTGCCATTGCGATGGCTTGTTTGTTTACTCTGGTTCTGATCTAATTTATAGCGAACAAAGAATTCTCTCCGAAAAAAATATTCGCACGAGAATAAGGTCAGTGTTTTCGATCAGAACTTTTTAGATGATTCTACATGAGAAGGTTGTGAAATATAGCTATTTTGATCGTTATTTTGATCATAAATTGTGTGGGGAAATATGATATATCAAATAATATTTATTGTAATTCATCAGCAATGATTTGATATTTGATTTTTATTTCAATACTTTCAATGGTTTATTGAATTACTTTGATGATGGTAAAGCGGAAACGTCCTGGGTATAATATTATTCAGAAACTGCAATTGATCCACTTCTACTTAATCTTTCTTTAACTTATTTTATTAATTACAATTTTATCTGTAACATATATAAACAATAACTAAAATTTTTATTCTTCTTTTTGATTTCTCCCCTTCCGAACCTTAAGTTTCTTTCAATTATTGTGCATTCTTTTATATCGGATAATGCTATATTTAATAATAAAATAATATTTGCTATTGAAGATGTTTCATTTTTGCCACGAGTTGTCAAAATCAAGGTCCACTGAATTTTTTAGGCTACTTTTTTCTTACTGAATTTTTCAGGCAAAAAATGATTACACTTTCAGGGTGTGTACGTTTGGAAGCAAATTTGAAAGAAAAAATACGAAAAATGATGATAATATCTAGTCTTTTTTCCTAATTAATTTATGGAGAAGCTTATGTTTTTGCCAGAAGATCCGATTTGCTAATTTTATGTTTTCTAGACGTTTCAAGTCATTCTGAATCGTCTGATGATAAAATTTAAAACAAGTATGTATGCTTGTATGTGGGCCAAAATTTGGCCTTTCTTCGAAGACTCGAAAACAGCTGAACAAAAGCCATTTGATGAATCTTTATAGGGATTCACGTTGATTAGTTTCGAGATACTATCACCCGAGCCGTTTCTTTAGTAGTATTATTCAAAAAGTGGAAAATTTTTGCAGAAAATCCTAAACTGGATGTGCAAATTGAAAAATCATTTGGAAGGGAATCGTGCTGATTAGGTTTTGACAAAGAGTGGCGGAACGTTTCTTTGTAATTAATTTGTTTTGACGTCTTTGAAGATGTTTTGTATGATAATAGAGTTCATGGTCTTAACGAAGATTCTAAATATTATAGGCCTGCGAAAGTTTATTATATTTTTTTTAACTATATTAATTAAAGTTCGGAGTAATGGGCTGGTCTTTCAGGACATACAAGCGCGGTTTTGTGCACTATTATTAATACAGGGCTCGCCCGTAGGTAAGCGGTTAAGAGCGACGGGACTCGAATCAGAGGTCCCGGGTTCGATACCCACTTCGAGCAGCCTGTTGTCAGGCAGCATTGACAATGATTTTCACTTGGAAATATAGATAGCAATATATTTTCAAGTGAAAATAGCCCTTGCCTGGCATTGCTGCACCAATAAAAAGCCCTCTTAACTTAAATTTAATAACAAAAATATCATCAAATATGGATGGATTAACCATTGGGTTACCATCTAAAAAATACGAAGAAAGGAGAAGTTTCAGCCCAACAGCTCATAGAACGTAAAGTTCTGATTGCTGTTAAAATATATTAAAAAAAAAGAAAAAAAAAATTAATACAAATACAGATTATAAATTCCGTTGTGTATACCCAACCTTATTTGAAAGATATCATTTGGAAATTGCATTGATTAGTTTTTAGTGAAAGCGATTTTTTTTCGAAAAAACAGTTAAATTTTTTTTATCTAAAAACCTAAATCTCAATTCTTATTGATTAGGTCAATTACTTACATGCATCCGTAAGCTCATGCAGCCGCAAAATTCCACTTACATTTAGACCATCCTTTCCTTCCAATATTAATACTCAAATCGTTTTCGATGCAAATTCTGCATCATATATGTCATCTCATACATCATTAACTTCATTATTTCCATAAATTAATTCGTGACGTACTGTGGCATAGTTGAACCCCGGTTATGTCATTTGTGAAACAATACACATGCTAATTGACATCAACCAGGAATCCAGGAACAATGAAATTGTTTCCACTAGGACGATCGATATTAGTAAGGAACCCATAGTTTTGTGCATTGTAGATTAGTTTTGTGATTGCAATTTGAATCCAAATATATAATGGACTTTGTAAACCGCTTAGGAACACTATTGTAATAATTTTATTATATTTGGATTGTTTTAAGAGATCGATTTGATGAAAAATACTTAGGTCGCATTTATAAACCATACATCCGATCGCTGTAAAATTTTGGAAATTGTTAGATAAATTCCGAGACAGGTTTTTGGATATTTTGATAAAAGCCAAGTGGTAGGGGTTGGTCGCCCCGAAGACTTTTAATTTTTTCGGTCAATTTTCATTTTTATATATTTTTAAAACGCGTATATAAAAAACACATAATCTTAAATTTTCAACCTCCTCCCACAAACCCCTATTTGTAAGAATTATAGTAATTGCATCTTTATTAATTAATTGATAATTGGTAGACTAGCAGACTAGTAGATAGGTAAACTGGCAGACAGGTAAATAGATAAAAAGTCAAACAGGTAGATAAATATGTACGTAGACAGATGAACAAGAAGACACCACGTAAATTGGTAGATAGGT
This sequence comes from Ctenocephalides felis, assembly GCF_003426905.1. Classification (NCBI taxonomy): domain Eukaryota; kingdom Metazoa; phylum Arthropoda; class Insecta; order Siphonaptera; family Pulicidae; genus Ctenocephalides; species Ctenocephalides felis. The sequence goes on along the minus strand of NW_020537324.1, from coordinate 12,696,965 downwards.
GAACTAGTGGACAGGTAAATTGGCGGATATGTAAAATGATAGACAGGACAACTGGTAGATAGACAAATATGTAGACAGGTAAACAGATTGACAGGTAAATTGGTAAACATGTAAACGGGTTAACAGGCAAATTGGTAGACAGGTAAATTGGTGAAAAGGTAAATTGGTAGACAGGTAAAGTGGTTGGCAACTAAATCGGTAGACTTGTAAACAGGCTGACAGTTATATTGGTGGACAGGTAAACTAGTGGACAGGTAAATTAATGGACCAGTAAATTGGTTGACTGTCAAACAGGCTGACGGGTAAACTGGTAGACAGGTAGGGAAGTAGGCAAATAGTTATTTAGACATGTAGACTGAAAGACAAGAAAACTCGTAGACTATATGTAACAAGTATGTATTTTTGTTCAAATTTTTAATTTAAAGTAAAACACGGCGAAGAGTGAACGGGTACAGCTAGTATATTATATAGTAACAAAATCTAAATTTTGTGTATAATATTAATAACACAATTATTAAACTTATTATTAAGTTTTCAACGATTTTATATTTTCTTATATAAAATATATATATTATATATAATATAGATACGAATCTATACGAAATCTTGGAATCTCAGTAATAATTCACATTACCCTTGACATTGGCATATGCATAGTCTCATTAGTGAGTTCCATTTATCTCTCGACATTAAGTATGCACCTTGATCAATAATTGCCTGACCTTTCTCATTTTTGAATTATTAAAACCCTGTGGAAACTGTCATTCCAATAAGATTCATTTATGCTAATTAAGATAAATGATTTATTTTATTTTTATACCAACCGTTATAGTCAGAATCTACAAAAAATAGATTTGCAAAGCAGGTTTTTTTATTGTTTTGGGATATAAGGGAAATATTATGTTCTGGTAGTATTATTGAATTTGGATTAGAGGAAATTATGTTTTGAATTAAATTTTTATGCTGTATTTTAGTTGCTCAATTCAATTGTGGTTTTTGAAATGCAGAAGGTAACATATTAAGAAATAAATAGAGATTGTTTTGATGTAGGTAGAAATATAATTAAAATGATTAAAATTGTGAAGACTATAAAAGATAATATGCTGACTTTGCAAGAGATAATATGATTATTATTAATTATTAATATGATTATTATTAGTATTTTTTTAAAGCATCGATATTTATATGTAACTGTTAACTAATTGTTCTGATAAGATTAATATTAAATATATTTCTGTTAGTGGTATAATGTACCAAACCCCAGAACCACTCATTTAAAATTATAGTTAGATCTGCATTTTCAAGTAAAAACCGACATCATTACTGCTTGATATCAGGTTGTCAGAGGCGAGATTAGAATCTTGAACCTCGTGGTTGTAAGACCATTGCTCTTACACAGAAATAATAAAATTAATAAAAATTCTATCTAATCTAATCTTTGACTAACTTCGAATAATTATTGTATTATTAGGCCAGGGAGCCTAACGTACTTTATAATAAAAATTTAATAAATTATAATTGATTGATATTATTTGCGAAGAATGTAAGTATTGTAAATTTCTGAGTAATTGTTATGAAATTTTTTGTTTTATATATATTTAATAGCATCTCATTCGAAAATATCTATATTGATTATAATACCTGAAGAATATGATATAATATATAAAGATTTATTTTTTTAGTACTAAAATATAATACATAAATATTTGAAAAATATGGTTTGAATATTAGTTTATAGCTGATGGTTCGGAAATGAAAATGCAATTGCAATTGTAAAAAATATTTTACTTTAAAGTTTATGTTGTGAAAATAAATATCTATCTTTATAATCATTTTGCAATTCGTAGAAAATAACTTTCGATTTATCTAATTGTAACGCACGCTCTATGGGCCCATAACTTTCTTCTGGTCACATTCAAATTTTTTGATATTTTACAAAATAATTGATTGTTATAATTTTTTAATAGTTCTGTATTCACAAGTTATTATAACAACAACAGGTCTAGTGAGTTTATTTTCCATTATATATAAAAAGGAACCGCACAAGTTTGTCACAATTTTCCATATTACGCCAATGAAATATACTTTTAATCAAATTTAAAAGAAGAACTTCTCCCAAATTCCAATAATGTAATATATGAGCGTAACAAATTGCTTCTGAAATCGATAAAGAATCATTCGAAGATAAATTTCGACGAATTTCCGCGTGAGCTATTTGCAAAGTCGAACTTTTAGCAATGTCACATGATACGCCGTCAGCGTCCGTAATTCGCGCTATTTTCTTCATTAACGCCCACGCTTACCTACCCGGCTGACAGTGATATTGGCGCCGATAGACGAAGAGCTGCCGGGACGGGAGAAAGAACAATTTTTCATGTGGATTTTGTAAGAGGAGTGATTATTATGATCAATTTGATTACTAATCGGTTTTTTTTTCTGAAACCCATTGTTTTACTACGTTTGGTAAAAAGTGCAAGTTTTGCGTACGAAACGCTTTAGAATCTGAAGATTCTTCTAAAAAACTTCAAAAGTTGGTCTTATTTCAACAAATGAACACATGATTCTAAATTATATATTTTGGGGTTAATAATATATACGGGTAATAACAAAAATCTAATAAAGTTATCTTACATAATAATAAAATCTCTACTATTGCAAAAAAGTTTTATTATTATTATTATGGAAAACTTGTAACCGAATCCGTGTCAAAATTTAAAACCTTTTCATGTTTTTAGCAACATACCCAAAACGAGATAAAAGGTAAAAAAACAAAAAAAACAAAATGTATCAGTTAGGCCTTAACGCCATACTAGTGTAAGACCTCCTTATGGATTTTATAACCTGTCTAGATCAGTTTTAGTAACCCGAAGCTTGTAAAAAGGTTTTATATTCTAATTCTTAAGTACTTCAATAGACTAAATAGGTCCTATACTCCAAAATATCGAAGTGTAATTTTAGGTTAGGTTTTTATTTAGGTTGGCTTTCAAGCCAACATGACTAAAACATGACAACATTTATAAAAACGTGTGAAGTCACATACTTATATAGTAGCTATAATAATAATAATAATTATTATTATTATAATATAAACAGTTGTTTCAAAACTATGATAGAATTATAGAGATCCACATACGAGGTCTGTTCAAAAGTACCCGGAATTTTCGTTTTTTCAAAAAAATATTTATTTATTCGTCTACATTAATGTGGTCCCCTTCAAAGTAGTCCCCCCCAGATATAATACACTTATGCCAGCGTTTTTTCCAATTTTCGATCGAAGCACCCTTGATATTCACTTTTTGATATGTCCTTGAGCACTCTCAGCGATTTTCTTCAATCGAGGAAAACCGCCGTCCTTTCATGGGTCTCTTCAACTTTGGGAATAGGAAAAAGTCACACGGAGCCATATCTGGTGAATTTTTGCACTTTGCAACACTTTATTACATTTTTTACGCAAAATTTAATACAAATTCTTTGACTTTTCAATTCTTCCATTGTAAAAATCGCCGAGCTCAGAAAAACACGTCGAACCTTAGCGACTACCACAGACAAAGTAAACAGTGAATATAGCTGAAAATTTCATCATACTTTAGGGGCATGTATACCAACACAATAAAAAAAAAATTTGACAATCAGACACTCCAGACCCGCGAAATTTAATTATTAGTAATTCCGGGTACTTTTTGAACACACCTCGTAGTTCAATGTAGATAATGATACATTTAACATTTTTATTGTAGTAAATAACACATCCCTTATGATGATCCTTGATTGGATTCTAGAAGCAGAAAACATTTTTATTATCAATCTTATATATAAAAATGGAGCTCTCTTTCAAATGTCCGAATAAAACTCGAAAACGGCTGAATCGATTTGGCCAGTCTTAGTCTTGAAAAATTCGTGCCAATCCAGAGAATGTCCAAAAGGTGAGAAATTATTTCAAATCCGCGTAGAAACCTTACATTTATAATTTGAAAATTTTTGTAGAAGCGTAATTTAAATAGAACAATGGACGGTGGCAATTTCGTGAAATGTCAAACGCTTTTGACAGATGATGTTCAATTACGTTTAATAGGATGTTTTACGCGAATATTATTTTATTTGTGATAAATTTGTAGTAAGTAGTTTTGTTTGTAGTTTTATTTATATACAAAAACGTTAGTAAACGGGCCCCAAGTGTTACTAGAGACTCAAAATATAAACTTTTTCGATATGTTAATATGAAAATGCATTTTTGGCACATTTTTCTTTTCACATATGCTCATTGGTATTTATAAAACATTTTCTAGGTTGTTATATTACTTTTTATTTATGTTATTTAAATTCAGAACCTAAATTTGGTATCGATCAAATGGACCTTTTGTCGAATAACATTTTTCCAGTTATAATTTTCCAGAATTTATCGCAGAATAGATAGTAATATATGAAGGTCCGGGGTTAAAAAAGCCAACCACCGATTTGTCAAAAATCAGTAAAGTTAAGCATTGTTTAACAACAATATTTGAAAGTAGAGGAAAAAAGATTTATAGCCAGCTACAAGCTTGATTTGAAAACGGTAATCTTTTCCAGTTATAATTTCCCAGAATTTATCGCAGAATATATAGTAATATATGATGGTCCGGGGTTAAAAAGGCCAACCACCGATTTGTCAAAAATCAGTAAAGTTAAGCATTGTTTAACAACAATATTTGAAAGTACAGGAAAAAAGATTTATAGCCAGCTACAAGCTTGATTTGAAAACGGTAATCTTTGAAATGGGGGAGATAAACGGTAATCTTTGAAAATCCATAATAAAAGTATTTTCTTCCGTTGGTAGTTTTTAAGCATTAGTTAAAAATGTAATTATTTTGTAAAATACCTTTAAAACTATAATAAGGCTTTAAATCTTTTTGCCACCTGCCCGTTTCAAGTTTGCCGGGTATATATATATATTAGGGTGGTCCTTAAAATGGTCATTTTCGAATTTCCTTGCTCCCAGGGGCTCAAATGGTTCCAAATTGATAAAAAACAATTCTCTGAAAGTTTTAGCTCTTAATATTAACGTTTAGATAGAGCGCAATTCAATCAAAGTTTTGTATGGAAATAGCATGGAAAATTTTTCAAAAATTGTAAAAATGTTTTTTAGATGTAATTTAGCGAACAAATGAATGAATAAAACTCATTCATTTGTCGCTAAGTTATACCTAACACATTTTTTTTGAATTTTCAAAAAATTTTCCATGCTCTCCCCATACAAACTTTGATTGAATTGCGCTCTATCTAAAAGACAATATTAAAAGCTAAAACTTTCAGAGAATTGTTTTTTATCAATTTGGAACCATTTGAGCCCCTGGGAGCAAGGAAAATCCACAATGACCATTTTAAGGACCACCCTAATATATATATATATATATATATATATATATATGTTAAATGTTAAATATGAACAATACAACACTCCGGATTTTAACACACACTTTATTCGGTTATAGAACATATAGGAGTTCTGATGCTGTTCAAACAATAAAAAAAATTATCCGGAATTCGGATTATCCGGACTTTCGATTATCCGGAATTCGGATTATCCGGAATTCGGATTATCCGGAATTCGGATTATCCGGAATTCGGATTATCCGGAATTCGGATTATCCGGAATTCCGATTATCCGGAATTCCGATTATCCGGAATTCCGATTATCCGGAATTCCGATTATCCGGAATTCGATTATCCGGAATTCGATTATCCGGAATTCGGATTATCCGGAATTCGGATTATCCGGAATTCGGATTATCCGGAATTCGGATTATCCGGAATTCGGATTATCCGGAATTCGGATTATCCGGAATTCGGATTATCCGGAATTCGGATTATCCGGAATTCGGATTATCCGGAATTCGGATTATCCGGAATTCCGATTATCCGGAATTCCGATTATCCGGAATTCCGATTATCCGGAATTCCGATTATCCGGAATTCCGATTATCCGGAATTCGGATTATCCGGAATTCGGATTATCCGGAATTCGATTATCCGGAATTCGATTATCCGGAATTCGATTATCCGGAATTCGGATTATCCGGAATTCGGATTATCCGGAATTCGGATTATCCGGAATTCGGATTATCCGGAATTCGGATTATCCGGAATTCGGATTATCCGGAATTCGGATTATCCGGAATTCGGATTATCCGGAATTCGATTATCCGGAATTCGGATTATCCGGAATTCGGATTATCCGGAATTCGGATTATCCGGAATTCGGATTATCCGGAATTCGGATTATCCGGAATTCGGATTATCCGGAATTCGATTATCCGGAATTCGATTATCCGGAATTCGATTATCCGGAATTCGGATTATCCGGAATTCGGATTATCCGGAATTCGATTATCCGGAATTCGATTATCCGGAATTCGATTATCCGGAATTCGGATTATCCGGAATTCGGATTATCCGGAATTCGGATTATCCGGAATTCGATTATCCGGAATTCGGATTATCCGGAATTCGGATTATCCGGAATTCGGATTATCCGGAATTCGGATTATCCGGAATTCGGATTATCCGGAATTCGGATTATCCGGAATTCGGATTATCCGGAATTCGGATTATCCGGAATTCGATTATCCGGAATTCGGATTATCCGGAATTCGGATTATCCGGAATTCGGATTATCCGGAATTCGATTATCCGGAATTCCGATTATCCGGAATTCGATTATCCGGAATTCGGATTATCCGGAATTCGATTATCCGGAATTCGGATTATCCGGAATTCCGATTATCCGGAATTCCGATTATCCGGAATTCGATTATCCGGAATTCGGATTATCCGGAATTCCGATTATCCGGAATTCGGATTATCCGGAATTCGGATTATCCGGAATTCCGATTATCCGGAATTCCGATTATCCGGAATTCGATTATCCGGAATTCGGATTATCCGGAATTCGGATTATCCGGAATTCGGATTATCCGGAATTCGGATTATCCGGAATTCGGATTATCCGGAATTCGGATTATCCGGAATTCGGATTATCCGGAATTCGGATTATCCGGAATTCGGATTATCCGGAATTCGGATTATCCGGAATTCGGATTATCCGGAATTCGGATTATCCGGAATTCGGATTATCCGGAATTCGATTATCCGGAATTCGGATTATCCGGAATTCGGATTATCCGGAATTCGGATTATCCGGAATTCGGATTATCCGGAATTCGGATTATCCGGAATTCGGATTATCCGGAATTCGGATTATCCGGAATTCGGATTATCCGGAATTCGGATTATCCGGAATTCGGATTATCCGGAATTCGGATTATCCGGAATTCGGATTATCCGGAATTCGGATTATCCGGAATTCGGATTATCCGGAATTCGGATTATCCGGAATTCGGATTATCCGGAATTCGATTATCCGGAATTCGGATTATCCGGAATTCGGATTATCCGGAATTCGGATTATCCGGAATTCGGATTATCCGGAATTCGGATTATCCGGAATTCGATTATCCGGAATTCGGATTATCCGGAATTCGGATTATCCGGAATTCGATTATCCGGAATTCGGATTATCCGGAATTCGATTATCCGGAATTCGGATTATCCGGAATTCGGATTATCCGGAATTCGGATTATCCGGAATTCGGATTATCCGGAATTCGGATTATCCGGAATTCGGATTATCCGGAATTCGATTATCCGGAATTCGGATTATCCGGAATTCGGATTATCCGGAATTCGGATTATCCGGAATTCGGATTATCCGGAATTCGGATTATCCGGAATTCGGATTATCCGGAATTCGGATTATCCGGAATTCGGATTATCCGGAATTCGGATTATCCGGAATTCGGATTATCCGGAATTCGATTATCCGGAATTCCGATTATCCGGAATTCCGATTATCCGGAATTCCGATTATCCGGAATTCCGATTATCCGGAATTCGGATTATCCGGAATTCGGATTATCCGGAATTCGGATTATCCGGAATTCGGATTATCCGGAATTCGGATTATCCGGAATTCCGGATTATCCGGAATTCGGATTATCCGGAATTCGGATTATCCGGAATTCGGATTATCCGGAATTCGGATTATCCGGAATTCGGATTATCCGGAATTCGGATTATCCGGAATTCGGATTATCCGGAATTCGGATTATCCGGAATTCGGATTATCCGGAATTCGGATTATCCGGAATTCGGATTATCCGGAATTCGGATTATCCGGAATTCGGATTATCCGGAATTCGGATTATCCGGAATTCGGATTATCCGGAATTCCGATTATCCGGAATTCGGATTATCCGGAATTCGATTATCCGGAATTCGGATTATCCGGAATTCGGATTATCCGGAATTCGGATTATCCGGAATTCGGATTATCCGGAATTCGGATTATCCGGAATTCGGATTATCCGGAATTCGGATTATCCGGAATTCGGATTATCCGGAATTCGGATTATCCGGAATTCGGATTATCCGGAATTCGGATTATCCGGAATTCCGATTATCCGGAATTCGGATTATCCGGAATTCGGATTATCCGGAATTCGGATTATCCGGAATTCGGATTATCCGGAATTCGGATTATCCGGAATTCGGATTATCCGGAATTCGGATTATCCGGAATTCGGATTATCCGGAATTCGGATTATCCGGAATTCGGATTATCCGGAATTCGGATTATCCGGAATTCGGATTATCCGGAATTCGGATTATCCGGAATTCGGATTATCCGGAATTCGGATTATCCGGAATTCGGATTATCCGGAATTCGGATTATCCGGAATTCGGATTATCCGGAATTCGGATTATCCGGAATTCGGATTATCCGGAATTCGGATTATCCGGAATTCGGATTATCCGGAATTCGGATTATCCGGAATTCGATTATCCGGAATTCGGATTATCCGGAATTCGGATTATCCGGAATTCGGATTATCCGGAATTCGGATTATCCGGAATTCGGATTATCCGGAATTCGGATTATCCGGAATTCGGATTATCCGGAATTCGGATTATCCGGAATTCGGATTATCCGGAATTCGGATTATCCGGAATTCGGATTATCCGGAATTCGGATTATCCGGAATTCGGATTATCCGGAATTCGATTATCCGGAATTCGGATTATCCGGAATTCGGATTATCCGGAATTCGGATTATCCGGAATTCGGATTATCCGGAATTCGGATTATCCGGAATTCGGATTATCCGGAATTCGGATTATCCGGAATTCGGATTATCCGGAATTCGGATTATCCGGAATTCGGATTATCCGGAATTCGGATTATCCGGAATTCGGATTATCCGGAATTCGGATTATCCGGAATTCGATTATCCGGAATTCGGATTATCCGGAATTCGGATTATCCGGAATTCGGATTATCCGGAATTCGATTATCCGGAATTCGGATTATCCGGAATTCGGATTATCCGGAATTCGGATTATCCGGAATTCGGATTATCCGGAATTCGATTATCCGGAATTCGGATTATCCGGAATTCCGATTATCCGGAATTCGGATTATCCGGAATTCGGATTATCCGGAATTCGGATTATCCGGAATTCGGATTATCCGGAATTCGGATTATCCGGAATTCGGATTATCCGGAATTCGGATTATCCGGAATTCGGATTATCCGGAATTCGATTATCCGGAATTCGGATTATCCGGAATTCGGATTATCCGGAATTCGGATTATCCGGAATTCGGATTATCCGGAATTCGGATTATCCGGAATTCGGATTATCCGGAATTCGATTATCCGGAATTCGGATTATCCGGAATTCGGATTATCCGGATTCGGATTATCCGGAATTCGGATTATCCGGAATTCGGATTATCCGGAATTCGGATTATCCGGAATTCGGATTATCCGGAATTCGGATTATCCGGAATTCGGATTATCCGGAATTCCGATTATCCGGAATTCGGATTATCCGGAATTCGGATTATCCGGAATTCGGATTATCCGGAATTCGGATTATCCGGAATTCGGATTATCCGGAATTCGGATTATCCGGAATTCGGATTATCCGGAATTCGGATTATCCGGAATTCGATTATCCGGAATTCGGATTATCCGGAATTCGATTATCCGAATTCGGATTATCCGGAATTCGATTATCCGGAATTCGATTATCCGGAATTCGGATTATCCGGAATTCGATTATCCGGAATTCGGATTATCCGGAATTCGGATTATCCGGAATTCGATTATCCGGAATTCGGATTATCCGGAATTCGATTATCGGAATTCGATTATCCGGAATTCGGATTATCCGGAATTCGGATTATCCGGAATTCCGATTATCCGGAATTCCGATTATCCGGAATTCCGATTATCCGGAATTCGATTATCCGGAATTCCGATTATCCGGAATTCGGATTATCCGGAATTCGATTATCCGGAATTCCGATTATCCGGAATTCGGATTATCCGGAATTCGGATTATCCGGAATTCGGATTATCCGGAATTCGGATTATCCGGAATTCGGATTATCCGGAATTCCGATTATCCGGAATTCGGATTATCCGGAATTCGGATTATCCGGAATTCGGATTATCCGGAATTCGGATTATCCGGAATTCGGATTATCCGGAATCCGATTATCCGGAATTCCGATTATCCGGAATTCCGATTATCCGGAATTCGGATTATCCGGAATTCGGATTATCCGGAATTCGGATTATCCGGAATTCGGATTATCCGGAATTCGGATTATCCGGAATTCGATTATCCGGAATTCGGATTATCCGGAATTCGGATTATCCGGAATTCGGATTATCCGGAATTCGGATTATCCGGAATTCGGATTATCCGGAATTCGATTATCCGGAATTCGGATTATCCGGAATTCGGATTATCCGGAATTCGGATTATCCGGAATTCGGATTATCCGGAATTCGGATTATCCGGAATTCGGATTATCCGGAATTCGGATTATCCGGAATTCGGATTATCCGGAATTCGGATTATCCGGAATTCGGATTATCCGGAATTCGGATTATCCGGAATTCGGATTATCCGGAATTCGGATTATCCGGAATTCGGATTATCCGGAATTCGGATTATCCGGAATTCGGATTATCGGAATTCGGATTATCCGGAATTCGGATTATCCGGAATTCGGATTATCCGGAATTCGGATTATCCGGAATTCGATTATCCGGAATTCGGATTATCCGGAATTCGGATTATCCGGAATTCGGATTATCCGGAATTCGATTATCCGGAATTCGGATTATCCGGAATTCGGATTATCCGGAATTCGGATTATCCGGAATTCGGATTATCCGGAATTCCGATTATCCGGAATTCCGATTATCCGGAATTCCGATTATCCGAATTCCGATTATCCGGAATTCCGATTATCCGGAATTCCGATTATCCGGACTTCGGATTATCCGGAACCAATGGGGTTTATTGTTTTTATAATACTTCATTGTATATAGCATTCAAACAACACATCCTTATACACTTAAAGTATTAATATTTTTGATTCTCTAGAAATTGTCTAGAATATACCTTATTTAGCAAAACAACGTTTGCCGGGTCAGCTAGTAATCAATAAAAGTTGTATTAGAATTGGCAGTGATAGAATTATAAAAAATCCACATATTTTGATAAATTTTAATTATTAATTTAGCATTTTGAGTTATAACATTTTACTGAATGTACAATATCTTCTATATAAATAATTAAACCATATACGTTTTAGATGCAAAATGATGTTTTTTACATAAATTTGTTTTATATTTCGGCAGCGAATCTTTAATCTCTCCAAAAACATTACGGATAAATTTATGAATGTATGAATTGATAGAGCTGTTTACTCTACGCACAAATTGAACTAATGAAGTACTTTTTGTCTATTCGGCAAAATTAGTTGTGATCGTTAAACTAAAATTTATACTTATTTTATCACTATATTTTATACTTATTTTAAAACAGGTGGTGTAGTTTATTAGACACTCTTTAATGTTATATTGCATGTAATGCACTACATGTAATAGAAATAAACTTTTTGAGGAATAAGGTTTTTCAATAATTTTCTAGTTCACTAAGCCTATTTTTAGATATCTGAGGATAATTTAATATATTTAGTGCATGCTGCTTTACAATTTCTGGTATAGTTTTTGCATGTTGTCTACGTGGTTTTTATCAAATTATTTCATAAGCAAGTTTAGTAAAAAACGTGATAAAGCTTATGAGCAGCTCTGAAGAACGAGTCAATTTGGGTATATTTATGCTATGTCGTCTTGCATTTAATGTTTGTTGCCTTCGTGTTTTTAATTAAATTCTTTAAAAAGCAAGGAGTAAGATACATGAAAAAGCTGCCCTGAACAAACAAGTCAATTGTGTATATTTAGAGGCCAATTCTCGGATAAAATAGAAATGTAAGGGCAACGCTATATTAAGAGCCTATCTTCGTATGAGTTGGTGGTAACAAACTGTCAAAAGCTATATGTCTGTATGCAATCAGGCGTTTCATACATAAAATTTAACCTACAAAACCGCAAACGTTTATCATGAGTGCAACTTTCTGATGTCTCATTGATAACCATACGTGAAGTTAGGTTTTATGTTGATTATTGCACAGCTTTAAACAACATACATAGCTTTTTGAGAGTTTGTTACTACCAATTCAAACAAAGTTAAGTCCTTAAATTGCCATAACATTTTAATTTTATCCGAGAGTTTTGACGTCTTAGTTATGTCGTCTTGCA
>NW_020537324.1:12649804-12683246 GCF_003426905.1 Ctenocephalides felis | reverse complement strand
TTTTTTTCAAACAATGGGTCATTATAAGCGAATGTCAATGTAAGCGAGGTCAACATATCCGACTAGACAGCTGTTTTTTTAAGGAATTTTATATGGAAACCAAACTGCTTTAAAATTACGTCATAATAAGCGGTTGTCAATATATCCGGCGTCATACTAATCGGATTCTACTGTAGTGGTTTTATTCACATATTTTATGGTGATAGAATATTTATAATTTACAGTCCACTCAATATCAAATTAATCATAGTAATCCTCTACACAATTGAATTTTAAGGTTTGCTGATGTATCCCAAATGTAAAATTTCGTTTGTTATTGGATAGTAGGCAATTCACTTGTCAATCAGTAAAAAATAGTTTTGTGATCGATTATTGGCCACATCCACCATATTGTCCTGATCATCCACCATCTAATTAGTTTCTGATTCGATTTATTCAAAACTCTTCAATGGCAAAAAATTCAATGATTATGTTACATCTTACCTGTTTTCAGTTTTTTGCTAATAAAAACCAGAAGTTTTATGAATGTGGTATAATGATAAACTGCAAATTTTTTACCTATGTCATAGATATTTATAATTTTTACTTTCATTGGTTGTTTGCAAAAAATGTCGAAGGTGAAGAGCATAGGTCATATGAATGTTAAATTAACACAGCATTTAATAATTTAACAATTAAAATGCACATCACATCTTGATTCTTGAGTTGTGCGCGCCCCGGTTTGGCTTTTGCCGCCTTTTCTCGCATACCAAGCGTCCTTCTAGGTTTCAAAACAAACGTTTCTGCAATCGCGCATTCCATAAACCCGCCATAACCGTCGTCCACATTGCTCTGCACTCGTTCTTGTGAACATTAAAAGCATTCCTTTTCTATAACTTGTGCGAGGCATAAATCTATATGAAATATTCATCATAACTATTATACGGATATTGACGAGTATCTAGAAACAGGAATTGAATGGACTAATCAAAATAATTATGATCAGCGGACGGGAATTCGTTAGGAGTAATTTGCAGGGCGTTCACCTTTAAATTTAGAGACCTTGCACGTGATGTTACTTAATATTCTTCACACGGCCCAAGAGTACATTTAAAAAAAAAATTTTTGGTGGAATCTTTTGTGATCACACACACTACTCATGAGCGTGATAGCTTTATAATTTTCTCTCTAGCAGAAAAATAATATTACGTTTCTTGTATAAAATTTACATACTTCATAAAATAATTTTATTTGAAACAAGAGGTCACAATCATGTTTCATTAGTGTGTTGGCACCGTGTTGTGCATATTTGATGCAGGGAATATGTACAAGGTTAACAAGATTTTTTTCTGCAGTCAGATTATATTTGCAATTAATGATGATCACATAATATAAATTAGCGATTATAATTCAACATACTTATTTATATAAAAAATATTTATTTTATGTGCTTAAAGAACTAGTTGCGTTTTTTTTTTAATTATAATAGTAACTATTATTAAATATATAATAGCTGTTTAATTCAATGACAACCTTGTACTTGCCGAAAACTTTGGCGGTTGCATATAGAGATATAAATTAATTTAGTATCATTTTGAAACGAGCATGTAGAGAAGACGCCGAGAGGAGCAATTTGTAATCCACCTACTCATTTTTTTAACTTGAGGAAGAATATAATTTTTATGGCGGTAGGTCAGTTTTAAAGAGTTTTATAGTGAAATATAAACTAATCTCTATTAAGATCTTAAATAGCGTTTAAGAAAATAGTTTATAGTAAATATGATTAAAAAAAAACTATCCAGTGTAAAGGGAGGATAACATCAAATATTCGTATATTTTAGCACTATGCTAGTATAATTATTACTTTACTTCGAGTATTACTAATTCAGTTTTTAATTACACTTTCTTGGTAAATTGTTGCGAATTATTTCTTTCCTGCAGATATGTTTGCTTTAAATATATACCTGGTTATATAAAAGACGAGATGTATCATCATATCAGTCTTTTGTATATTCTATTAAGTGCTTTTTGCATTTTGTCTGACCTCGCATACCATTACTGCGACTTAGTAGTCTACCTGTGCTTTTCATACCTGCGTTATAAAATTGACTTGAGAACATTGTGCCCCGTTCAAAAATGTATTTTTTAGCTTAATTTTTGGTTTTATACGTGACGATCGTATATTTTAAATATTTAGAATTTTTATATCAGAATAAAATTCTTTATTTTAATATTTATTTTACTCTGACATGAATAAATTATAGTTTCTGAACAAGAGTCAAATTGGGACTTAACAAGTATGGAAATCGATTAAAATTATTTTCAGTAAAATAATTTAGTTTTCCTTTTATAAAGTATATGTATCACGTTTGTTTATTTTTTTATGTGTACAAACATCTTCATAATAATGTTATATT
Source organism: Ctenocephalides felis (assembly GCF_003426905.1). NCBI lineage: Eukaryota > Metazoa > Arthropoda > Insecta > Siphonaptera > Pulicidae > Ctenocephalides > Ctenocephalides felis. Next base: position 12,680,850 of record NW_020537324.1, on the reverse strand, counting down.
AAGGGGCACAATTAGTGTAACCGCCTAAAAAAAGGTGATTTTTGGGAATTTATATTAAAAAAATTACTTTATCAATCATTTCAAAATTTTAGAAGTATATTTATACATGTTTTAAGAATACATAGTAAAATTTTTGAAGAAAAAAATTAAATAGTTTTTAAGTTATCATCGATCTCCAACGGCGCGACAAAAAAAGTGGCCCTTAACTGCTGCAGTGATTCCGGCCTTCTACATGGATGAAATAAAAAAAAAAAAATCTCGTTAAACTAGATAATATTTTCTGTAAAATGAACTACGATAAAAGAAATAGATCAAAAATTGACAAAATGGCGGCGTTTTTTTTTTTAAAAAAAAGTCGAATTTTACCCAAAATTTTGGTCGTTTTTCGACTTAAATTTCGATTTTTGATCCGATCAAAAAATCGATAGTTCATTTTACGGAGAACTATATACAGAACATGTAAAAAAAATTTGATAGTGATCGGATCATTCGTTTTTGAGTAATCACTGCAGCAAATTCGGAAAATGCTGTTTCGAGAAAAACGCGTTTAAAGATAAAATGATCGTTGTACTATATACTATATGTATACATTTTAAATGGCTGTAACTCAAAAACTATTTGAGATATCGATTTGAAATTTTAATATGTTATTTTTAAATATGTAATCTACCGAAATATGAAAAAAAAGCAAAAATCGATTTTTTCAAAATTTCACACTAGTTGTGCCCCTTAATAATTATAATATTATAAAATTATTACTACGATTCTCAGATCAAATCATTTTTCCCGCCACAGACTAAATACCTGATTTCGTTTAATTCGGATTTGCCCACCTGTACAAACCTTCGTTATATTTTACCTGCGTTGTAGACACGCACTGGACCGATCTATAATACAAAACGCAAAGTATAATTCTCCTTCTCCGTTCTACTCATGTACCTCTTTTGGTTTCGTATCAAACACTGCCGTTTCTTTCTATTCGCTCAGTCAGTCAGTCTTCCATAGTCTTTCGATATATTAGCAGTGGAATCTTCATACTTTAAAATACTAGAATTATATCTTCGTGTTGTATCATAGTTGTAATACCTTTTTTTTATTTGAAAGTTTTTTTTGTGAAGTGTTTGGTGTATTTTTCTTATAAGTGAAAGTGGAAGATTTTGTGGAGGAATAATCAAAAGTTTGCATTAAAGATGCATTACAGAAACGGAAACGTGAGACGTATGTATTCGTTAGGCAGCTAAGGATTTATTTCTTTGGATTAATTGTATATAAGATTTTTGTTTGGAAGCTGGAAATATTATGTATACATTTTTTTAATATAATTTAAAAAATACTTTCTAATTGAATATGAAGGAATGAACAACTAATTGACTAATGATTACTAAATAAAAATATTCCACGTAATAGTGTAATTTCTAATTGAATATGAATTAATGAACAACTAATTAACTAATTATTATTAAATAAAAAATATTCTACGCTTTAGTGTAATTTCTAATTGAATATGAATTAATTAACAACTAATTATTAAATCGTTAACTAATTATTATCAAATAAAAAATATTCCACTTTTCCAATTTAGTCTTCGCCTTTATATCCTTCCATTGATCTGTCTATCAACTTTTTTCAATTCATATTTTTACGATCACCCACAAACTCCAACCGACAGGTGTTAAATAATATTCCCATAAACAAGTGCTTCCGAAATGTAGAAAAAACATTGTCTGGGAATGTTATATGTGGGTTTGCGCTGATTAGAATGGCTGCTTGAATATAAATATATTAAGCAAACATGATAATTATCGTTTATGTTGGGACGACCACTGTTTGCTATGACTGTTTCTGTTTATTCGTATTTTATACTGTTATGAATCATTAGGTATTATTTAAAGCACGTATATGAAATGTGAAATTCAATATGTTGTTTTATAAGAATTGTTTGAAGTTCATCAGCCATCTATCTAATTGGACAAATTTGGAATATTTGGAATTGTTTTCTGGATTTTTGACTCTGATTATCTTAGTTTTATGCCCAGCATTTAATTTCAATTTCATTTATTTAGGAACTGTGTGATATCACTTAACAACAATTAATTTTATTATTTCTGTTTTTCAAGGTCATATTTTTATTAGATTTATTAATTTATTTTATTATATAATTTATATAATGAAGACGGCAGTTTTTTTTCACGAACTTGAACTAAAAATACGTGGTCATAAATCAGGCGTGCTCCGATGTCGTGCCCACAAATTCCTGTGAAATAATTTTCAACGTGCTAATTACACATTCTCGTTTGCACATTGCGACGGTATCGCAATGCTCGAGAACAATATGTATTTTCTTTGGACTCGTCCCATCCCAACCATTTTTCTTTAAAGCTTTGTGTGCACACTCAAGTATCGTGTCGTAAGTTAATTAACGACTATTTATCTAAACAATTGCCTCGAGCAAAGAATATCGGGCGTTAGCTTAACCTGTTTTCTCATTCGAAATCTTTAAATACTTCAGATCAATACGCGCTTAACAATAAAGCGCGAGTAAATTTCAGCACGTTGGAGACGAATCGATAAAGCACCTCAACTGCCAATGAAATAATTAAATTTCCTAAAAGTATTGAGCGAGGAAAACATTTATAATTTGTTAATAATAAAACATTTAACACAAGTCCGGTGCCCTGTCTTCTATTTTGAAATTTAAATCAATCTAGATTTTTGACATTTTTTCAATGGTTTTTTAATTCGACACATAAACAAATTCTGCAATATTTGATACCCCAAATTGAAGAGTGAATAAGTTAAAATAATAATAAAGTGAATAAAAAACTATAATCTTACGCATTCCAATGATTGTCTAATAAGCAAAGATCAAGTTTAGATTTTACTCCTCGCCCTTTTTGTCGATATAGAAGCTTTTTGATATTTTGCATCCACAGTTAATCTTGTTTAAAAGTTTTATATATACGATGCATCCAAACTCTCTATTTGCGACATGTAACTCTAATTATTTATAACGAATTCAGGATGCATGCAACAAATTTAATTATGTTTACTACCTTTAAGCCAATTAATTAAAAGTTAAATATTCAGAATAACCAAACCATAAGTAGCACTTTATCACTATTTTATCAAACACGAGCCCACGAGCCTATATATCTACTCTATATTGCCATACTCTTATTATTTCTATTATTGTTATTTTGTTATATTTTATTATTTTTCTAGTATTATTTTATTATTCTGAAATTTTATTTATATTATTTATTAATCTTATTTTTATTATTATTTGCTTATATTTTACATTAAATCATATTACGGATATTGTTTTTATGTAAATTTTATCCTTTGCTCTTTTATTTATTTAAATTTATATTATTATTTATCAATATTACTTAATGTTAATAAATTAGCAGTTGTAATAATTATTGAAATTAAAAAAAAAAAAAAAATTGCCATGGCTACTATAAACACATTTACAAAACAAAAGCAAATGATTTTTTATACATTTATAACCCGTCATTGTTAAATGTAAATCATCAAGTGTAATATTTATAATTTTTGAAATTCTAAAAATGACTGCCAATAAGTTTAGGCCAAGGAAAAGACGTAATCTTAATACATTTCTAAATCTAATAACGATTTTCTCCGAATTGATTAGTGGAAAAGCTAATTTTGATTTTCAATTCAATTTTCAGCCGGAATGAAGCGCGAATCGCAAGAAGACGGAGACGTCCGCGAGGCCCCACAGAAACGTTCCAGACGCGGTGATGAGGAAGTGAGGCTTTTGATTCCCAGCAAGGTATGAGAAATATTCTCGCTTTTGAAACACTTATAACAGACTTACAAATGCTTTTTTTGTGAGTTTTGAAGTAACAACCTCGAATATGAAGTATACTTCATATACGAAAACTGAAGCACAATTATACTTGTGTTTCAGTTTTCGTGAATATGATTTGATTTTTTGTTTGTTTTTGTATCTTTATGACTTTTATTTATTTTAAGGTCGCTGGATCTATCATCGGAAAAGGTGGTCAGAGCATTACAAAACTTAGAGGACAGGTATTAAAATTTGATTCATTTTACAAGAAATTTATTACTTTTTTACTTACATTTTGGAATTTTGGGTTTATATAATAATTCAAGTTATAATTTTCAAATAACCTTTTTGAGTTTTATTAATTGCTTTTGATATACTTAATTTGCACTTAATTTTTTTAACATTTGAAGTTTTATTGTTGATCGCATTAATAATGCTTTTTAAAGGATTTTATTGGTATTTTATTTGTATTGTATTCATTACATGTACGATTTTTATTTCAATTTAAAAACGTATTAGATTAGATTGATTTGACTCAATTTAGCCAGATTTTCAGCAATGCAATTTATGTGAAGGTGCGGCCACTGATAAACTTTTAACTTTAAACAACAGCTTTTTGACTTAAACCACATTAACAGAGCTTGCCTTTAACAATCGAAATTCAAACTTGTGAATGAATAATGTTTTATTATGTTTTAGACTAATTTACTAATATAAGCATTACTGTTATTGTTTGAAACAAAAATTGCAAAACTAATAGAGATGAATTCTTTTTCTTTCTTTTTCGGCCTCGATCACCTCCCACCAATCTTGAACCACACTTGAACCTGATTGATAATTTGTGCGGTGTCTAAAAAATGTGCCAACCAACCAATCGACCGACCAACCACACAATGACCACACAACCCTGTGCAATACATTCGAATAAAACCCAAAAAAAAAAACAATAATTTGCCAAAAAAATCGAATTGCGTTGCTCGTGTGTGTGTGCGCCCAAACAATGCCAAAAAACTAAAAATGCCAAAATAATCGCACACTTGGTTGGTCGACCTGCTCCGAACTGACATCGCATCGACGCCCAATGCCCGCCTTCTTCGATGCCCGTGTTGCCACTCATATGCCCTGAATGCCAATGATGATGCAGTATAAAGCCTCAATTACTGTGCCAGATTGCCCTGGGCCAGAACGGTAATGCATATACACTTGTCTTTATTCACATTTTTATCTGTTATGTCAAATCATGTATGAGAGTTAGGACCGAATTGGTTTGTCTGATTCCCATCCAAAAACAGTTATCATCCACAGTTTAACATACCGAAGAAGACATCCAATTCCGACCCTCAGCCCTTATTTTAAAAGAAATTAGTGATACTTTTCCTCTAAATTAGTCAAAATTATAACTTTCAGCAAAATTGTAGGAACAGTTTGTGTTTTATGTATAGACCACGATGAAGGTAGTAAAAAAAAATCTTCTCATTTGTGATATTAGCTGATTTGAGGGAAAGTGTTACATTAGATACGTTCCAAATCTTATGCTTTTTAAACATATAAATGTGGATTTATTACTGTGAATAAGTTAACACAATTTAATCAATTTATTGTTAATAAAATTATCTTATATCCTTATTACCTGAAGCCAATTGCCTTTTTGTGAAAAGTTATTGCAAAAATTCTGAAGTAATAGGTTGTAGCGAAGGTCACACTTTTTGTATTTATAAAATGTATCAATTATCTTGTATGCCTTTAATCATTTCCAGATCCAAGCAGCATTATTCCTTGGCTTAACACTGTTTAGAATAAGGCCGTCGCAACATATCTACTACATCTTTTAAATTTTAACCTAATGATGAATATTTTTGCTCTTGCCCTAATAATAAAATATACTACTGATACTAAAATATTTGTCTGGGGCACATATTGGATTTGAAATGCTTGCACACTAATGTTACTTTCTGCAAAAAATGATGTTCGAATGCCTTCTAACAAAACTAAAAATTAATTCAAAATGACTGCACTAAGTTTGCTATAATCACCAGATTGATTTTGTGCCACACTCACATGGAAGGAAATTGCACTTTATTTTGCTCCAAGAATGTATAAGATCACAATCCACTATTTTTTGTGTTTAATTATCTTGCCTCTTTACTCAAACTACAAAAATAACAAGAAATGGGCAGCACAGACTTTCGTGTTGCAATAATTAATATCCTGTCATTTCGACATCAGTTGTTTTATTACATTTTATCTAAATCATGCAAAAGCACTCGCACGTTTCACTTCAATTGCCTCTAATACTCCCGAATCGTTCAATTTAATGAGCTTTTATCGAACTTCTTCATTCGGCGCAGATGCGGTTTGAAAACACGGTTAAATTAAATCTTGTTCCATCAATTGAATGAGAGAACGATTTACTAATGCTTACTTTGTTTTTTTTTCTATTGTGTTCTCGGACATCAGGATCCTTACGATGTACTCTGATCTGGATACCATCTGCAACATCGTGCAGGATGTGATGCCAAATTTGGAACAGGTGAGTCGAAAATTAATTTATGATAATAAATTTTATATTTATTGCAAGTCTTCTTAAATATTCATTTTTTCACTTATTAATGTTTATGTCAACAATGATATCAACTTTAATAAAGTTATATCAAAGTATAATTATTTTATTTGATTAGTTGATGCTTGATGAATATTTTTGACTTTAATAAATTCTTAAAGTTCGTGCTACGATTGACAATATATAAAAACTATATGTCTGTATCACTCATGATGTTTATGAAATAATCAGTAAATAAAGAATTTAATTAAACTAAACTAGCGAATTTATGAGAGCCTTACTATAGTTGTTGGTATATCTATCAGGTTCTGTTGTCGCCACTATGTCCGCTGCGTGACGAATCGCACTTGGGAATATGGTATTCTATGATATCATTAAACTCCTAGCACGTCATTCGGGGGCGCCTTTGTTCTCGGTTCAGGGTTGAATAGAAATCGTAGCACAAACTTCCATTTTTGTATAAATGCCTTTAATCAGTTAAATTATTTCTAATACGGCTACTCCTGAGTATTCCCATTTAAATATATTTTTACAAACTTAACTTTTTAATCTTTATATATGATAGCACTCCTATTCTTCGAGTTTTCTCGCTCTAAAAAGAAAGATCTTGAACATATTTTTAAAAGATCTTTAATATATTTAAATATATTAAAGTGATCAAAAATATGTATTGAGGGGCATTTAACGAATAGTCTTTACAATTCAAAAATCTATGCATAAATAGGAATATAAGCATAAATATATCAATCAATAATTTTCGTTTGATCACATTTTGAATAAAAATCGACGCACAAGCTTCAATTTTTCGAATCGTCTTTAATTAAATTATTTTATATTGCGACTCGAATAAAACTTGTATTCAACTATAAGCTTACATAAATATGTTTATTTTACAAATCACAGCTTTTCCAAAATATTTTATTTTAATTATATTACCATAAGTTAGTAATAACATACTATAATTTTTAATATTTTTATATAATTGCACTTCAAGCCTTTAAGGGTAACAGACTATAACAGCCTAAAAATGTGTTTTTGATATAGAAGTTTTATGGGGGAAAAGGTAATAAAATTATAATTTTGGAGGAAGTTATTTAGCGTATACCACGTAATAAATTAGAAAAATATCCAAAAATAACGACACCACAGTCATTTCGCGAGGCAGATTTAATTTGTGTAGTTTTTGCAAATTTGGATCTAAGAAAAAACATACTTAATTCTTATAGCTAAGATATGAATTACATAGGGAATACGTTTTTTGTGTGGTTGATGAGTATATGAGAAATTTAAAAAAGTTTTCACTATTATATTTAAATAATATTTGAACTGATTGATGAGCATTTAAAAGTACAGTCTTCATAACAAGCTTAGATGTTTGGATATAAATCTAGATTTTGCTTAATTACATTTAAATTTTTTTGTCTTTTATCACATAATCGAAGATTTAATATCAAATGTTTTTTATTGCTCAGGCTGTCGTTTTCCACGATCTCCCTTAACGCTTCTCATAAAATAAAGCAATTTGGGTCATACGAATTCCATATGATGAGTTCATAAGCACAAGGATATTTCTTTGCAATAAACAAGGTCGTATTCGTCTCGTATACTATCAATTTCAGATGTGGCATGTCCTTCAATTTCTCGAATAATATTCTAAGTACATTACGACTGATTACACTTTAATGTGAGAATTACAATTGGTAGATTTAATGGTAATGTGTTTATTATTTCTATAAAATGAAAGCCAAGTAATATTGAACTTTTGTTTTTACAACATAATGTATAAATCATAGAACGCAAATTTGTTTAATCTTTTATTTATGTTTAGCCTTAGTCTTATATATTCATACTCGTGAGAATGTTTGTAATGAACATGTAATTATAGCGATTATTATTTATAATGTATATAGTTTTGTTTTGTATTCCATTACTACAAGTTTATTTTCATTATCGTTAATCTATTGCTGGTTCTACACTGTTTCATTCATTATTTATCGAATTATTACTTTATTTTCCTTTAATGTTCTGATTTTTGAATCACATTCATGAGTAAATGAAAACATGCGAAATATTCACAGCGACTCATATGTAATCAATCATTCTGCATATAATCAATTCTCAAATTTCTCTACTCATCGTCTGCTTGTACTTATAAATTACATTGGTCGCAGTCTGTTGCTTTGTGAATAATTTTTAAGAAACAAGTCTACAGTTTTTTAAGAAACAAGTCTACAGTTTTATTTTGAAATGAAGTTATTTGAATGGACTTTTCCACGGATGTGCTTTATTGCATGTCATTGCAAATCTAATAATAGTCACGATGTTGATTTTAAGACATGAAATGCGTAATTTAAGATGTGCAAGTATCAGAATATTTTGTGTCTATTTTTTTGATTGGACATGAATGGTACATGAAAACGTTATGTTAGTATAATCTAAACATAAAACCAAAGTTGAAAAAATCAAAATTGTCTTGTTAGTGTCAGTCTTGTCAAACCAAAATCAAATTTTATACAATAAGCAAACAAAAATTTGAGTGTGTTTCTAAAAGAGTTTTAATGATTTTTATCAACAATTCAGTCCTTCATTGTTCATATAAATACCTCTAAGTACGTGCCAGTGGTTATAATTATAAATATGGGGCGGCTTTGATGTGCTGACAATAAATTAGCATAGATTTCGCCATGCCATATAAACATTATGTATTGTCTTAATGCTTTTAATGAGTAACTAATAAATTATGGGTGCCAAGAAAATTAATACCTCTGCGCATCGCTCGTGACGAGAAATACATTTATATTGACTCTTTTAGCATGCGGGTGGTACCAAAATAGATCTAGAAATGTAACCGAATATTATTTGGATTTATGTTCAAGGGTTCGCCGTATAGATTTTTATCAATTTAGTTGATTTTCTGCACAAATATTTGTACTCAAACACTTATTATATGACAAGATTTGAATATATTAATTAATATGCCTAATTTTAATTATATGCATTACTATAAATATTATATATAGGGACGAATAATCTTTATATATTACCATTAGTAAGAAGGTCATCGTATTCATAAAGTTTTTTTTGTTCTTTTTATTACAGAACGGCTGTCGGGCTGGTAGCGATGAAGTCGATATCAGAATGTTGATTCATCAGAGTCAAGCTGGATGCGTTATTGGAAAGGCCGGATCAAAAATCAAGGAACTCAGAGATGTAAGTTTGATAAATTATTTGAAACATTTTTTGTAGAGTTTATAAATATTTGACTTATTTAATTGATTTTATACTTCAAACCGAGAGTTCTACAAAAAGTTAGGATTGCTTAATTTTTTTTCTTATTCTAGCGATAATATACGAAATCCTTTCTGTGCGAAACTAAATTTTATTATAAAATCAATTTTAAGATAAATCCATGTATGCCACCTTAATTCGGTATTAAGGTAAAAAAATAAGCTAAAACGTAAATTCAGCTCTTAAATTTGAATTGTGCTTACTTTTGATATCTATTTGAAACTTATATTTTTGGAAAATAGATAAATAATAAACTATAATACTATTAAAAACTATAGCTTATATTCGAACATATTATTTCTTATTTTTTAATTAGGGAGCCCTTTTTAAGCGATACTCAAAGTTTGGCAAATCTGTATTTAATATATTTTTATTAGAATGTGTACAATGTGGATTGTTTAAAATGTTATGCAGCTATTTGATGCAGTCGGGGAAGGGTTGTTTTCATTCGAAAAACATACTACTATGTTATATTTTTAAACAAGTGGGGCGCATGGCATCGTGCCTTAAGGAAAATTGAACTGAACATTGAACTGAATTGAACTTCCCGTTCAAAATTTTTTTTTTGAAAAATATCTTTTCTTTATTTTGACATATTTTGAAAATTCTGAACTTTTTTTAAAGCAATCGTACTGCTTTAACTGCATAGGGACGAAATGTCAAAGCGCGTAAGCGCCGCGTAGCCGTCTAACGGATAAACATTGGTATGGAACCGAAAATGTCTATAAAATATCTGATAATTTGATGTGCATATGTCTAATGATCATTTCTGACCGCAAAATGGCATTCTTTTTACTTTTTTCATTAGATCTCCGAAACTGCTAGGTCTGCCTTCATGAAAATTTGACCAATTATTCATCTTGTTAATACAAGTAAAATGTTTTTTGAATTATTAAAATCGGATGCTCTGTTCTCTTGAAAACTGAGTTACCATTTTTGGCACTTTTTGCCTCATATCTTCGAAACGGCTAGACCTGCCTCCGTCAAAAACTAATCAGCACGTCTCCTTATCAATACAAATCGAATGTTTTTTGAATTATTCAAATCGGTTGGTCGGTGTTCCCGAAATTGTCGACGAAAATTTGTATCCGCACATACATACACACACACACACGCACACACACACACACATACATCCATTTTTTCTAAGGTATGCCAAAATGTTCAGAAACATCTGAAACGTAAGATATATATATATATATATATATATATAAATTTTCATTTTCGATTTTTTCGCGTTTACTATAACTTGCCCAACAGGAAGTTAAAAAATACTATTTTACCCAAGAAATTTTGTTGGGTTTAGTAAATATAAATAATTCTACTTAATAATTCTAGAAATTTCATATCATTTTGATAACTACGTCTACCTGTAATTGTTGAATAGTATCCCAATCTAGGTCCTAGATCATTAGATAGGCCATAATTTAGATCAGGAATTATATAAATACTGTGTATACAAGGGAAGTGATCTAGACGGCAGGTGGCGCTCTCATACACCGGGAACGAAGCTAGCACGTGCTTCGTATTTTTGCTGTCGATCGTTTTTTATATATTTTTTAATGATCATCGACAATCCCTAACGGCCGTTTTGTCGTGACACACATTGCTCGTATTACAAATAACCAATTGAAAATGAAAAGTTAGATCTCGAAATTGTTTTGTGAGCTACATATATTTTATAATATTTAATAATCAACATTTTGCAAAGCATAATAATAGAACATAGTATAAATAATTTTATAACATATGTGTATTTAACAAGCAATTGGTGGTGAAATTTATTTTGCTTCACAATTGACGCTAATATTACTGTAATATTAGTTAGGGTAAAGCGGGGCTAGTTGAGCATAGGGGCAAGTTGAGCAATCGAAATATCTCGAAAACTATTCACTGTTCGTTTAGGAATTATATGGCGGAAAGATAGAGTTTTGAGAGAAATAAACATCCCGCGATCGGTAGTGGCCGCTGGACAAATGAGTGAGGCTCACGGCCGTTTTATTATTTTGAGGCCAAAAAGTAAAAAAGTAATTCATCGCGAGTTTGCGTCTGGTTTAGTCAAATGTTATTATTTTTTAATCAGGTAAATTTTATTCTTCCATATAATTATAGTAATTTTAATATGCACAGATATTCTGGGTATAATTCTCGCGGTTTTTTTATAAACTCACTCTTATTTTGAAATTCCGAGTTGGGGTTAGTTGAGCAAATTGCTAAACTTGTTCTGTCACTAAGACAATTACCATCAACTTCCAGAAATTAATTATTATTTTTAAGATTTAAGTTAAGTCTATGACTAGTAATATAAAGAAATAATGATTTTAAACAAAAATACTGAATATAGTGGTAAAATAATTCCTAAGATACGATATTGTTTTGTTGAATCTACTTTTGGTTAATTATTCAAAGAAAATTACTACAAGTTTTGTTTTCTCTGTCAATAAAGATTATAAATATAGAACTGGTTATTAAAAACTTATTTGATTTCATCACTAATCGACATTGAACCTATTATTTCATTATACTTTCTTAGTGCTCAACTTGCCCCACCTATGGGGTACATTGAACATACTTGACATTTTGCATTTAAACAGCTGTAGCTTTTAAATTTTACTTATTACCAAAAAATAGTATTAACACTTTTGTTAAGCTATAAACAACAAAATCCATTAAGCCGTATAGCAATTTATTGAGACTTTTCATTGAGGAGCTACATCCGTTTAAATAAAAATTTGCTCAACTAGCCCCGACCCTATTACAGTTATATATGTATCAATGTGTCTGGTATTACACTAAGTATTTAACCTAATATAAGTTCTTTAAAAATTTTATTCTTTCGACTTAACTGAACTTTTGGAATCGTCAGCGCGTGCATTTATATTCAACAGTTGATCATTATCCTCGCTTCATTCAACACCTGCTCGAACTCGAAGACCGCGCGGTAGTTTTCTTATGCCCGCCGAACGTCTTGCGTTGCAGCTGTCATCTGGCATTTTTACTCTATCAACCGACACCTTTCGGCATGAAAACTTTGCTAACATTCAGATATAATGTTGGTTTTATCATATAATCAAGTATATTTGTTATAGCAGAATTCATGTATATTTGTTCTTCAGTTTTCTGCAATATTACTTCAATTAAATCATTTTTCAAGTTTATTTAAACAATGTACACAGTGCCTAACAAAATACTTCAAAAATTGTTAAAGCTGATATTATTTTACGGTAAATTCTTCTTGGCGTTATTTGAAGTATAATTTCTTCAACGAATTTGTTTTAAATTTTAAAATCCGGTAAACTGAAAAAATGTTCAAAATGAAATTCCTTTATACCGATTTTCACAAAAAAATCTATTCATGATTCGTCGCCCGTGCCTAAAACACAATAAGCCCAATTTCAAGTTTACACTCATTGTTAAATTTCTTAGTGCTTTAATAGTGAATGGTTTGTTTGTAAAATGATTTTTTTGGTCAGGTAAAAATGCTTCATGCTACCACTAGGAAGGTGATATTTTTGATTTCAAGATTCCTGGAATTTAAATTCGAATTTGGTTTATTTTTCTTCATAGTTAAATAAAAATAATAACTAGTGGAGCGCATGGCATCGTGTCTTAAGGCAAATTGCTGGAACTTCCTGTACCAAAAAATTATTTTCTTTTAAAAAGATTAACATTTTTGAAAAAAAAATACTCTGAAAAAATTAGATAGAATTTAACTATATATTTTGAACAAAAATCAACTTTTTAATTTTTTATTAAAAAGGACTTGGCACTTTTTGCCCTATATCTTCGGAACTGCTAGACCTGCCTTTGCCAAAAATAATCAGCACGTCTCCTTATCAATACGAATCGAATGTTTTTTGAATTTATTCAAATTGCTTCATCCGTGTTCCCGAAATCGTCGACGAAAATTTGTATCCGAACACACACACATACACGCACACACACAGATACACGCACACACACACACACATATACATCCATTTTTTCTAAGGTATGCCAAAATGTTCAGAAGGTTTTGAAACGTAAAGATATACAAATTTTGTTATTTTAGATTTTTTTGCGATTACTATAACTTGCCCTACGGGAAGTTAATAATAATAAATATATTTGAATATTAAATAAAATCTTAGTTTCCCATTATATTTAGACCGGTTATTTTTATTGGCAAACTTGTAGAAAAAGAACAAAACAATACAGACTCTGAAACGTTTAAGAATTATAGCGTTAACGTGCTATGCGAATGTGATATTTCATCTTATTTGTCATTTTTGGCAATGGTGCTAGATATACTTCCTGATAATAAATCAAACAGTCAGCAATATGGTTCTCCATAACTCAATTTTTGTGGAACTGACTTACTAGCTTCTTTTACAGCCCGCAAAAAAGTCTTCATGCATAAAGCTACAGTTAATTCGGTTACGTCAATCATATGAATTATGTTATATTTCTCTATTTATGTAATTTTATTATATAATATAATAATTTTAATAATTTAATTTTTTGTGTATTTAAAATCGTACACATTTGTGTGGTTTAACACATGTCACGGTGATGATTTCCGTTGAAACACCCAGTGATGTGAGACGAGTGGATCTTTGCCGGAACCAGCTGTTCTTCTTAACTGAAAAGTAGAATTATTTTATTTTATTTGCTTAGACCTTGTGTTGCTTATTAAGAAATTTACGCGCTATAATATATAATTGAGTGAAATCTTGTTAATTTTTAAAAACTCTTGTGTTTATCCATTTAAAAATATCTATCGGTCTTAATTACATTTTACGATATATATCTCTATATTTTCAATATAGAATATTATTTATTCCTTTATATTATTATCCTGGTTTCATTATTTTGTTTTGTTTAAATTGGGGTTGATTTTTCCAAATTGGCTATCAATCAATATTCAATTTTGAAGCGATGTTTGTTTCACCCTTACGTAACGGAAGTTCACGAGTACGGACGACTAGATCGATGTCTCATGTTTATTTCTACACGAAGGTTTTGTAATCTTCCACTTTTTACCAATGTAATTTGATAAAAAAAAGTCGAAGCACTGATAATGGAATTATAATCATTTCCAATGGGAATGGATATAGCTCATGTAGAACTTTTTAGTGTTAGACACATATGACTGGCATGGCGATTATAATGTGTTAATAAGGATTTTAAACAAATAAGGTAGCCAATAATATAAAAAATGTCCGGGTGTACTTTGTGTTATCCTCAATATTCTAGATACTTTTACCTTTTTGATTATTGTAATCAATAGGGCAAGATGTGAAGATGTATATAATTATTATAATTAAAAAGTTTGCGTCAGCATTCCTTAAATCAAGCATATTTTACGAAACATCTGTTTTGGGACTACCTTTAAATTCAATAAGTTTCTCGAAAACACGAATTTGTTCCTTCTCCATTGAAAGTGTCCAGATTTACCTCGTCTAGCTCACCTTTGCTTACCTTCACCTTCACAAAAGGAGACAAAAAAGATTATATGCAGCGATCCTAAAATTCTACGCTCGTCTTATTCACAAAGGAACATCTGCGCTGCTTGCCCTACAACTTTTGCCGCCACTTTGTCCAGCCCTCGTTCTATATCACTCGTATTTCGCTTTTTCTTTTGGATGTATGTGTGTACAGAGTTAGGGGTGGGAATTTCAATATGGCCGCCGTCGATCTGACATAGGGTGTGTGTGTTAAAATCATTGTGCAACGGACACTCGAGAGGGTAGTTTGTCAGGTGGTTGAACTTTAAAGACCTTACTCAAATCTCTCAATATTTTAAGAAAATCTGTACGTCTCATCGAGTGTGTTTAGTGATTCATTTAATAAACTAATATCGATTTTTTTAACTTAATTATTTCATTATTTCTTGATCCAAGAAGTGCCATATGTTGAGACTTTTTTTCTCTTGGAACATTTTTATTGGTGCGGTTAAGATTTTGATTTAACCTCGAGTTTGAGTTAAATAAGGGTGTGTGCGTTTTTTACGAGTATGTGTGCAAAAATGATTGTGGACAAAAAGAATATTGTTGAAGTTCTCACGAAAGCGAGGATGTACCTTCGGTGAGTCTATTGTTGGTTCAGAAAAAAATGCTGATTCTTTTAAAAGTGTACTAAGCTGCCACAGGAATTTTTTAAATGTCGGTTTCTCTTAAACGATCACTTTTGTAACTGAAGTAAAGGTCGATATTGAACTACACAAAAAATATTTTGTGCCATTATTTTATATTTTACTTTAAATTTTTTATATTAATGTGTTATATAAAAATTAAACCTTACATGTGGTAATTATATGACCGGTTCAATTTTTATATATACGGTTGCTTTCGTTACTTCTAATAATTGCTATGTATGTTCTTACTGATTTATAGAAGCAATTTTCAGTATTATAAAAAAATAAATTAATAGAATTATTTTTACCAGAGTATTATATTTTTCTTATATTTACTCATATAAAACTTGAAATCAATGTACACTGATATATGTTAATCGTTATAAATACTTGATTTTAATGTGTAATATTTTTTGTATTATAAGTATTCTGCAAATATAAATTTTCATGCATTATGGTGTTAAAATTTAAGATTTTTATGTACACCTTTTGTTCAGCGAATGCGCGTTTTCTTATATTGAAATAAATATTAAATGAGAATTTTAATTAGAAATTAATATCTTGGATAAAAAATACCAATTAACATTCAGAGTAAAAATACCAATTAACCAAACCTTTAACTTTAAACGCATCAGTAAAATTATTAGCATTTTAATTGGATTACAATTTTTTACCTTAATTAATTTTTTTAAATTTATTTTATAAAAAATGTGTATATAATAGTGTGGTGCTTCATGTTGAAAAGTTGATCTTTTGACTATTGATAAAACATTTTCATACTATTTTGTAACTTTCAGAGTACTGGTGCCCGCATCAAGATTTTCTCCAACACTGCTCCTCAAAGCACGGACCGTATCGTGCAGATGGTCGGTCGATCAAATACAATTGTGGATGCCATTCGTGAGATTATCACTCTAGTAAAAACAGTAAGTTGGAAATTAATCCACTTCTCATTTTATAAAGAAAAAATTAAATAAAAATATTTCATATAACATACATGTATATTTCCTTATGTAATTATATATTGGACAAATAATCCAAAAATGGAATTGAATTTTTTAAAATTTGTCTATTACAAATTGCTTCATGATTAATTAAATTATTGTTTTTTTGCAGAACCCAATTCGTGGTGCTGTGAATAACTACGATCCATACAATTACGATGATTTCTATGCCAATGAATACGGCGGTTATGGCTCCAATTCACGCAATGGACCTGGAGGTGACGACTTTGGAGGACGCGGTGGCGGTGGCGGCGGTATGAGAAATGACGACCGCCGCGGTAGCGGTCGCAACAGCGGCGGATTTAGCCGTAACAGCGGCGGCGGCAGTGGTGGAGGCAGCGGAATGAGGTCTGGCGGCGGCGGTGGTGGAATGAGGTAAAAATCAATTATTATCCATTAATAAATAGTTTTGTTCCCAATCTGTTTAGAACATTTTTATTAATTTTTATTATACACATATTAAAATGTGTTTATATCGCCAGGCAAAGATGTAAAAGAGTTACAGTTTAAGTTTGATATATTTAATCAATTTTTTATTCCAGCGGCGGTGGCGGCGGCAGAAGCAGTTTTGGCGGTCGTGGTGGCGGTTTCGAAGACCGCGGCTCTTCAATGCGCAACAGTTTCGGTAATCGCGATTCAGGATTTGGTGGTGGACGAGATGGAGGATATGGTGGCCGAGACAGTTTTGGAGGTGGTCGATCTGGAAATGGTGATTTCGGAAGTGGTCGCAATGATTTCGGCGGTGGAATGAGGGATAACTTCAATTCTCGCAACAGTATGTGTAAGTACTAATTGATCATTTATTTTTTTCATTATTATTGATTTAAAGTTGTGAGCTGAATTTTAGATAATACTTTAATGATGAAAGTTATTTGTAAGTTGTTCTAAATTCTGCTGTTTTTGATAGATCTTATATTTATTGATTTGTTTCCATCTGTGAAATTCCAATGTTGAAAATCCTGATAAAAGTGACTTTCATCTTCACATATTTTTGTGGCATTCCATTAAGTTTTATTATAATTCGTTTTACTTCTCTTTTTTATCTTTTGGCAATAGCAATGCATGGGTGCTTACATAACTATTTTATAACCATTTTTTTAATACCCAGAATCAAATCTCTTAACAAAATACTATTATCTCTTTCTTCATCTGTTTTCAAAAACCGTCTCGTTGCCTAATTTCAGCCGAATTTAGCGGTAACAACTTCAACAATCGGTCCGGAGATGGTTTCGGTTTCGGTGGCAATCGCGGTAACTCTATGGATCCCTGGGCTTCGAACAATGGTGGGCCTGGTGGCATGGGTCTGGGAAATTCCATGGGAGGCATGAATAATGGTTCTGGCATGGGCAATTTAGGATCGGGACCCATGGGTGGCGGCGGTGGTCCAGTAGGGCTCATGGACGGACCAGGAAAGAGCACTACACAAGTCACCATTCCAAAAGATGTAAGAAATATATTCATATAGCACAAAACGGAATTTGGGATGAAATACTTAAAAATTCAAAGGTTTTCCTGTGATTAATGCAATAAATTATAGATCCTATGACACTCATGCATTGCTTTATTTCTTTACATTATAAAGTTGAAACAAAAGACTTTGCAAAGTTATTTTTCCAAATTTGTTACACAATTTTTTCCTGCTCCTTCTCTTATAAAATATTTATGAAGCTTAAGTTAATATTAATTAGTATATTGATGCTCTTCATGTGTCTTTTCTGTTTATGTGACCATACTGTGGCATTTTATTTTGAATCCAAACTTTATAATGTTAAAACTAAAATCATTCTAAAAAATTATTAGTTACACTTAATTGATAATTTATTTTTCTTTGCAGCTAGCCGGCGCAATTATCGGTAAAGCTGGTTCCCGCATTCGTAAAATAAGAATGGAATCCTGTGCTGACATCACCATAGATGAACCGCTGCCTGGATCCAATGATAGAATTATTACAATCTCAGGTCTACCCAATCAAATACAAATGGCGCAATATTTGCTCCAACAAAGGTAAACACCTTCTGAATTTCATTTTTAATGTTTTGCATGAATTTTAATGCACTGAATGTTTTGCATGAATATTATGGTTGAAATAATATAGTGTAAAAGCTTGGTTTTTAATTTCATCTTTTATACTGATTTTTTTTTGTTTTTGGGTCATGTTCGAATATGATTTTGGATCAGATTTTTTCACAAAATCTTCTTGATCATATATCACATCATGTTTTATTTGATGTATGCTAGTTTTTGTTCAGTTGTATTATATGTATTAACAATTTCCTCTCACACTTCCTCAGGTTATTATCACCACATCCTACTTCCAATTCTTCATAATCATCATAATATCTACTAACATGGAGAATGTAGTACATTGTGTAAATATTATATATTTGTTTAGTGTTATAGTTTAGAATAAAAATGTTTTTCTGTAGTGTTTTTTTTTTAATTAATTAATGTACTATTTTAAGTTATATTAATTAATATCTGTTGGTGTGGCAAAGATTCATGATTAATATTAACTTACAATGATTTAGTAAATTCTTAGCTATATCTGTATATAATATGTAATGATGCTGTTTTGGTTCATTTAATTAATAGATATTTAACTAATTTTATCATTTATTTACCTTGCGTTTTTCTTATTTTTGTTAATCATAAATTATTGATAGATATGATATTATATTTTGGAGCAAAATTTTTTGCTAAACGTTGTTTTATGTGTATACAAAATGACAATAAACATTTAATGAATAATATATCATAAGTTATCCATTTCTGGAAAAGGATGTGACATCATGCTAACAAATCAATCATGCTTGAAATGCCTAACATTAAGCTTGCTGCCATGTGGAAGACTAGTGATTTTGTTGTTTTGTTTTGATATGAACAAAAAATCATTATTCTCCGAATGGCTGCTATGCAATTAACAACAATAATGTGCAAGTTATCAAGGGTAAAGATTCATTACTAAAATTGCTTAAGGTCTTAACATCTCATACTGTTGCATTTTTTAAATATATACAAATTGCAATAACATGCCATAATGTTGCATGATTATAAATATCATAATCATATGAAAATTATAATATTAAATTTATATTTCAGTGTACATCAAAGCAACGATAGAAAATTTTGAAGTAAATAAAACAAGAATCATCGCTACAAATCATCAAAGGAGTTTTTTTTTAAGTTTGTATGTTGACTGAAATAAAATTAAGTTAATCTAACTTTTATTACTCTGCATACATTTTAATAAATGTTGAGAAAGAATTAATTAGAAGCTAATAAATACTTTTAAAGTAGTGTAAGATCATTCAACGCATTCACAAAATCGATTTACATTCCTTCACATGGCAAATCATATATTTGGGCATTAATAATAAATTTTATATATATGAACATTCTACTTTTTTATTATGAACTGCACAATATGGCAATGAATGATTGTAAAATAATTTATCAGTACAAAACAGGATATTTATGAATAAAAAATATTAACAATGATTTTCAACCAAAAATATTTTTATAGAGTATAGGATTAGATAATTATTCATTTTAATAACATAGCAATAATAAACACATAAATAAAATGTATCTGTAAAATGTATTTCAATAAATCTATAAAACTATATAAAATTATTTGTTCTGTTACTCATATTTCTGTTTCAATGAAAATATGGTGTCTAGGAAAAAGTAGAATCTGTTTATTTATTGCTATACTAAATAGGTATGAAAGTTCTATTTCAAAATCAAAGAATTAAAAGTAATTATTAACTAGCCAAAAGTGGAATTTTGCCATAAGGTAAGTTGCATTAATTTTTCCAGATCTGTAAATAATTAACTTAAATTAATTTCATTTTACAATTTTGGTTTCAATAATTCGGAATGACTTGGAATGCCTAGAGAACATAAAATTATCAGAACAGATTTTCTGACCAAGACAAACATCTTTTGAATGTCAAAAATGATAAATATTAGGCAGTTTTTAAAATCTTTATTGATCACATTTACACCCAACCTTTGAGATATATTTTATTGATTTTTGGAAACTAAATACTAATATATGTGTTTATTTTGAGAAAGCTATGCAAAAATATGAGTGACCATTCTATACATCAAATTTATATATCAGTATGTACAAACATTTCTGTGATATTATATACATTTTAAAAAATTATTGTAAAATAAAAGTATAAAAATACAAAATAATGTTCTAAATGCTTTTAAGTGTATAAAATGAATAATAATTTCACAGAAAATTTAAATTATGAAAATGAACTGAATTGGAAATAAATTGCTAAGTAAAATCAAAATATCCTAAATGCATATCTGTATAGACAAGTTTAATTACAATTAGGAATGTTTTTAACAAAATTCATGTCCTTTTCAGTTATTTTTGTTTTCAATGATGAGAACTAAGATCACTCTGAAGCCTCCAGTCACATGTACTTATATCGATAAGCTAAAACACCAATGATTCCAACTGCCACGGATCCAGCAACACAAAAGTAAGTCTTCAACTAAAATTAGGAATTTAGATTTTAGACAACCATTTTTTAATCTTTCTCCAGCAAAAAAAAATCTCATTTTAGTAAATCAACTGAAATATATAGAAATGATTATATTTTCACTTGATTTATTGTTACAAAAAAAATTGTGTTTTACTACTTTGCAAAATCATATATTTAGTGAATTTAATCATTTTTACTTAATAGTCACCTTATTCCCAGCACTTTTCCCACTTGCTTTTGCTTGACTGCTCTCTTTAATAGTTATAGGCTGTCCTAACATTTTTTTGTATAAATTTTGTTCATGTTTAGCTTCATTTTTCGATTTTTTTTGTAATCGCTGGAGTTCTTGTTGTATTGTTACATTATTAGGATCCAAGACTTGTGCTTTTTTCAGCACTGTTAGTGCCGCTTGAGTATTTCCTTTTGATATCAGAACCTGAAACGCATTTTTGGTTTATTATTTGATAAATTTATTATTTATATTCATTGTTAATTGGCAGTATTTGAGAAATTCAATATTTTTATTTTACTTCTTCTTTTTTACATACCGATCCTTTGCGAAATAAGGCTTTTACATTGTTAGGCTGACAACCTAGAACGTTTTCAAGGCTTTTTAGTGCTTGATCCCAAGCTTCAATTTTCATTTGCGCTGCAGCCATATTATTATATACTTTCACTCTATCTTCTAACAGTTGCTGCAAATCTGAGTCTGTGACCTTTAGATACACATTAATTAATTTATTTATTTTTATTAAAATGGCAAATTAATATGCTTAAACTACCTTATATTCACCATCTGGACCTGGATCTATGATACCTCCTTCAACATCATCTAAGTACTCTAAAGCCCTTCGATAACTATGGATAGCAAGAGTATGCTCATTACGGCTGTACCACCAATTTCCACGTTCCCTCTTTTTGTTTCTATATTAAAATTACAATTATTATTGACAACAAAGGTTATACTTAGAAGTATGATAAGTTCAGTTACCCAATGATTTTTCTAGATGAAATTGTTTTGGTTTCAAGATCATTTTCAACTCTAGCTTCCCATAAAGTAATTTTATATGTTAAGTTAGAATTTGGTGGAATCACACTCCCGTTACCTATATCTCCAAATGCAAATCTTGAGGCAACATATAACTCACATTCTTCTTCTGTATCCATTAGTGCCAGAGCAAGATCCAGCCCCTGTATTACCTGAAAATGAAATAGTATCCAATCACTTGAAGTAATGTAATGAAATTTTAATTAAACCCATAATATAAAAATTAAATCTAGTAAATAATAAATTTAAACAAAAATTAATTCTTACTTCATTATCACCAAGTTGTACAATTGCTTTCTCTGCTTTGTCTACAACAAGCCCATTTGATAAAGAACCCTCATAAGTAACTGTGCATAAATCGTATCTTTGTGGTCTCGTATCAGGTATACCTTTTTTGATAACCTTTCAATAGTATAAATTGTTTTGAATAAAATATTATCACAAAATTCCAATCTGATATACTTATCCTACAGTTTTAACAAGCTGTCCATTTCCCAAAATATCCAGAACACCCACATCATCCTTCTTATCCTCTTTGTTTTCTTCGGTGTTCACCTCTTCGTTTTCTTCAGTATTCACTGGTGTATTGAGATCAGTTTTCGTTTTGGCAGTATTACCAGTTTCAAGCACCTCATTCTCATTGGGAATTGATAAATCTTCAAAAGAACTACTGTCTGATTTGTCATTTATTGATGCTTCAGCCATTGTTTATTCGAGACAGAGTTATACAAAATTTGTTGAATGCACTAGATAAGCATGCACGATTTTTGGTTATGTGACTCAGCATCTAATTTAGTGCTGCAGCATGGAAATAAAGCCTCCCTGGGTGTTGATAATTGAGAACACAAGTCTAAAATAGAAAGTATTCATTACTAAAATAAAAATACTGCTGTTTAGTGAAAATCTAAAAACAATATTTGATATAAATACAATGATAATTTTTCTACTTATAAGTTTAGAAAAATCAACAAATTGTGTTATTGTTTCAAAGTGTTCTTCAGATATTGAATGTGAGATAATTTCTTACTATATGACCTTTAGACAATGAAATTTGCTTCCTGAAGATTATGTACTATGTAGTACCATAAATACATCAAGGCATTATTAATAAAGATCATGGTATTCTCATAGTTTGAGGGAGTAATTAGTAATTATGCAAATTAGTGTCTGAAACTGTTAAAATATATGTCAATTTGCACAATCATCGAAGTAGTAAATACATTTGCAGTGAGATATAATAGCATTCTGATAATTGTAGGACCTATAACCACATTGTCACTGTAACTTGCATACTTTAAATGGTCTTTTGCAAATATTTACTTCATTTATCAAATATACAATATTTATACGTACATTGGTGCTATAGGGTATTTTCTGTCATTCAGCACGATTCATAAAACATAAAACTGACAAATAGTTTTAAAAAAAATAGATGACAGAAACTTTTTTTTAATCATTTGTCATTCTTTAATTTGTTAGAAGGTTGGTGTCATGATTGTTATTGATATAACTTCACAGTTTTGGTTTCTACTGTCAATTTTATCAAATAATACGCGATGTCATTCGCTAATCAAAACTGAATAAATTTTAAACACTTATATAATTAAATAAATATTTGGTTATACATTGTTTTTCTCATGTGCGACTATAATGTTCTCTTTTTTTCGCAAAAAATCAGTATCAGATATGTCTGATACTTCAAACGCAGATGATAGTAAATGTTTTGAAAAATTGTCAGAAATTACAAAGGAATTGGGTTATGCAGATACAGAAGAACTGAAAGAAACTATATATGGTAAGCATCAATTTTTTAAATATTCAGCCACTATTTAATTATAGGCAACGCACTAATGATCATGAGATTAATTTTTCTCATTGTGTGAATGATACACCATCAGGGGCTCGTAGCAAATTCTTTCAATGGGGCCCTATCAGACGATTTCTAAATTGTCACATTCTACTCAGTTTAATTTTAGTAAACTGATTTTTCATGTTCCTTAATAAATTAATGTAAAAATATATTTGAGGATTGCGACCTCCTGGATTCGATGGCTATTGTTAAGCCACTGTATAGAATCATTTTATTACATGTTTTTGGATAAGTCTATTCTACAAATTATTTCTATTCTTTCAGACTATATCAGAACAATCCGAGATCCAGAAAAGCCATCTACACTTGAAGATTTAAATGTAATTTATGAGGATGGTATATTTGTTAAAAAATCAACAGCCGATAATGTGCATATTGTGAGAATTGAATTTAATCCGACTGTCCCCCACTGTTCCCTAGCAACTTTAATAGGACTTTGTATAAGGATAAAAATTGAGCGTTCAATCAATCATAAATTAAAGCTTGATATTTATATAAAAAAGGGAGCTCATACTACTGAAGATGAAAGTGAGTTCTGGCAGTCTTTATTTTTCACACCATATTATGAAGTTATTTTAATTTTAAGTTATTTTGACTTGAATTTGAAATGATGTAAGACAAGTAATATATTAGGATACATATTCCTTTATTTTTATGAAAAAAAATATAAAAAAATCTTTTGACACAGTAATTAACCATAGAATTATATGTTATCCAAAATTACTTCTAACGTTTTATAATATATTTCAGTTAATAAACAAATAAATGACAAGGAAAGAATTGCTGCAGCTATGGAAAATCCAAATTTACGAGAATTGGTTGAAAGCTGTATACAAGAAGAAACTTAATGGACTATGTAAGGGAGAATCGATTGTAATATGAAACTTTGTATGAGGTAACATTTAGTAGATTAATATATTTTGTTATTGTAAATTTTATGAGTTAGCAATAAATTTTTATATTATATTTTTGAATCTTAATAATGATTAGGTCGAGTGTCAAGAGTATTGGTAATTTACTGGAATCTTGAATGATATATGTAGTGAAGCAACTTAAGATAACTTCATAAAAAAATTCACTTGTTAAGAAGTTGATTTACATTTCATACTAGGTCTGAAGATATCATTTTAAAAAGACGTTTTTTTAAAAAAATGTTTTATTTTATCAGTATACAATTTGTTCTTAGAAGTGATTAAAAAATTATCAAAAGTAATAAATCATTTAATTAGTTGCATCTTCTTTAGCCACACCGTAGGGTTCAGAAACAGCTTCAGCACCAGAGTCTACAATTTCAACATCACGTTGTGGTTTGTCTCTGGAATCTGTTGATGTTGATTCAATTTTCCTCACCACATCCTAGAAAATTTAATAAATATTTATAAGATTAAGAAGCAAATGTAATTTTGCAGAATTGTTTAATATATAGTATTAATTTGAATTTACATGTTGAGTGAAATACTTTTTCAAGCTTACACAAAAAATAAGTATGGATTTTTCATGAACTGTACAAGAAAATTGATAATAGGACATTTGTAATGATGGACGCATTTAAATAAATTTACAACTAAAATTGGAGGAAATATCGGCAATATTCATTGCAATATTCATGCAATGAGAATATTAGCAATTGAATGAAATTCTTGGGGTCACGTGTTTTCAGAAAGTTTCATTTGGATTTACTGGATATCATCATATACATAGTAAAGTTTGATACTCACCATTCCCTTGATCACTTTTCCGAATACAACATGACGTCCATCTAACCAGCCAGTGGCTTTTGTAGTGATGAAGAATTGAGATCCATTAGTGTCTTTGCCAGCATTTGCCATGGACAACCATCCAGCACCATAATGCTTCAACTTAAAGTTTTCATCCGCAAAACGTTCTCCGTAAATTGAGCGGCCTGAGGCACAAAAATTTCAAATTAATCTTCGAGGAAATTGCAACAATAATTGAAAATGATTTATCGTTTCACATATTTACGACGTTGTTTCTACGCGAAGCTAAAGCATCATAATTTTTATATTCGATAAAAATTGGGATCGTAAAAATTAATGGCAAATAACGAGCTATTATTTCTAGCCTAAACATTTTAATAATATACGTCATATTCTACTATTGCGGATAAACAAACGATGGCCGAACGTTACCAAAAATTAATTAATCAGCTCGTTCCTTGATTAGCATCTTCAAAACAGTTTTTTAAAATCCAGATTGGGTTCAGGATTTTCGACTAAAACGCGGAGAAAATTTTTGCGCTTATCTGCTAATTAGAAAGAAACGGCTCGATCGACCGTCGTGCAAAACTAATCAAAGCCAGTCCTTATAGAAATGGATTTTAAATTTTTGAAATTGGTGCAGTCGTTTTGACTCAAAAGTTGTAGGTTTTGAGACAACTTTAGGGTGTCAATATACAAGTATTTACAGACTTACAGCTGGGTATCTCGAATTCCGAGATTCTTACCTAATTTAAGCTTTAACTGAACTATGAGGAAACAAAATTAGCAAATTGAAATTTCTGACAAAAACAAACTTTTCCTTCGGGAGGTTTGTAATGAGATTATGGAATTAATATTGTGTATTCAAAAGTCGTTGCAATGTTTTGCAGGAATCTAAAAATGCGACAAAAACGACTGATAACGGTGAGATACTAATAACCTTTTGAAATGATTAGATATTATGCATACGCCGATAAACTGTGACCATATGCATTTAATTATTTTAAAAAAACCATTTTACACATTTATTTAAGTTGTTAATTATTAGGTATTAAACAATTTCATCAACAAATTTCAGCAGGTATGACAAATGGTCAAAGACCTGCAATAACATGTATTATTGAAATACCGGTTATGATAATTAAAATAATTACACGTGATTATGAAATGTTTATATTTCAAATATCAATATTGAAACAGATTGAGAATTGCTAACGGTAAAAATTTAATTGGATCATTTATATATGCAAAAACATTTCGTATTTTTCAAGATGATTTATAAATTCATGAACAAAACCGAACCAGAAATGGGAAATTTAAGGCGGAGTTAGCAAATTATCAAAGTTAGCAAATGATCAGACACCCAGAAAATTGAAATATCGGTTATAATAATTAAAACAAATACATGCGATTGTAAATTTATTTATATATATATACATTATTTTCATATCTCAGTCAGGCAGAGTTGCCTGGTATGAGAGTTTATATTAATAAAATAAATTTAAATTAATCAACATTCAAACAAATTTCACTAAAATATGTTTCATTTTTCAAAAAATATGAATTGTAAATTTTTAAACAAAATTGAGACAGAAAATGGTCAGATCAAGACCTACTAAATTGAAATATCGGTTATGATAATTAACAAGCGATTATGTATTCTACCAATATTGAAACAGATTGTGAACAGAAAACATTGAACAATAAATTTGTTTAATGTGATCTTTTATATATACTGAAAAAATTTAATATTTTTCAAAATATGAATTATTAATTCTACAAAAGCGGCGTATATAAGAAGTACTCGGATAGAATTCGAAACAAGTTGATATACATGAAAATTGCAATACTGAAACTTATATTGAATTCTGAGGAATAAGTTTTTTGATATGAACGTGTTAATAGAAATGTTGAAAAACTATGGGAATATTGGAAATAGAATACTATGAGTAAATTTATTATAAGAATATGAAAAATAGTCGAATGACTAGATGCTATACCAAAACAAAATTCAATAAAAATAAGTACTCTACTATTTTGTAACACATTTTTTCAGAACGGAATTAAAACATTGTTCATATCCGCATTCACAATAAAAGGGCGCTTATTTATTAAGCATGACATCCGTCCTTTTATTATATTGTAATGTCGCTTGTAGCAATAGTAATGAATCTAAATGAATAATCAAATTATAGTCTAGTAGTAGATATAAAACAATTAAAAATCTGAATTTTTATGTTTATTCTATGTAACAATTAGACCGTGCATAACATTCGTCATTTGCATATTCGAGGTGACGAATTTTGTTTGAAAATTTAATTAACATAATAACATGTAGATTCGGCTTTGAATTCGTTTATCATCTGTTACATGATATTTTTTATGTAAATAAAACATTGCAAAGTCGTAATATTTGCTTTTAAAGTCGGTTATCAGTAGCAATGAAAGTAAAAATAATAAAACCCTCAAATTGAGAGCTGTAATCTCAGAGATTTTGAATAAGGGGTCCATTATATTATTTCGTATCTATACTAGATCATTTCAGGCCCACATATAAGAGTTGGGGTCACTTGCAAACCAGGTTAAAATATGTTATATATTATTAATTATGTATGTAATATTTTCATTCTTATTTATTTCCCATTATGATACGCAAGTGTTACATTAAAGGGAATTTGAAAAATTTTGATTATGAACTAGTTGACTGTGTAATGGGTTATTTTATCATAATGTACATCTTATCTCGAAAAATTATATAAACCTCGTTTGCCAGTGACCCTAACTCTGATATGTGGATTTTAAAAATTTATTATAGATTATAAATAAGGTAATTAGAAAAGTATTACATTTACAAACAATTTGGAATTCAGAATGACTTGAAATGTCGTAAATACAAAATTAGCATTTCGGATTTTTTGCCAAAAACTACTTCGGGAATTCAAAAAATTACAAAAGTAGTTAAAAATAATCAGGTGCTATTTTGTATTTGCATGCAGAATGAAAGTATTCTTTAATAAATGCGAGATAGAGGAGTAAGAGGTCAATGGACCATCACTATCAGAGTTCATCTAACTGATTGCTTGGCGTATACATCATATAACTCTTCAGATACTTGTGTATCTCCAGTAATAAATTTAAATTGATATTGAACAACATATAATTTAACCCTTTCCACTCACGAATTCCGAGATTTAAATGTATTTTGCCGCCGGAGCGGCGGCATCCGAGTGAGAAGGGTTAGAACCTCAAGTATAAAATTTCGAAAAATTCAAACAAATGTAATAAAGCTGTTCCAGTTTAAAAACATTTTTATAATAATTTCAGCGGATTTATTAAATCTCTTATAAGACGAGCCGAAACGACACTGCTGTACTGTAGTCAACAAGCCGCCTAAGCATTTGTTGCACAAAATATTTTAAGATTTTCTAATCATTATCGATATATATGTATATATTTAAAAACAAGAATTACACTAAAGAACTAAAAGTTACAAGACAAATTGGAATTCTGAAGAACTTAACTCTTGAGTGATAAATCTTGAAGCAAAAGTGGACGAAGTGGATGTCATCTATAGGCGACATTGCAGCGTAAGGGTTAAACATTCTTCAATACTTATGAATAAATCACATGACTAATAATATTTATTTTTAGTTTTATTTGTAGAGACGTAAGTAAATCTCAAACAAAAACAAAATACATGAACAATGAAAAATAATTCGCGGTTCGTAACCAAATAAAATAAAAATATAACACGATAAGAATAATTTCGAAACCAAAATAAAACTTGCAAGATCATATTTACGTCAATGGCACGTACCCAAAAAATAATAAAATAAAAGATAAAAAATTATTCGAAAAATCTTATTTACTAGCTAAAACTAGTTATTAGGAAGAATTTCGAAATTAAAGTGTAGAACATTTTTATGGTTAAATACGTGTATATGTTGTACATGGATCTACTAGTTATTTACGATATATAATCGTAACCCTTTCCACTCGGATGCCGTCGCTCCGGCGGCAAAATACATAATGATCTCACATTTTGCGAGTGGAAAGGGTATTTGATTTTAGAAGCCAGTGGGTGTACTGGTCATTGAAATATGTTCCCAGTTGAGTTTGTTTTAAATTCGTTGAAACCTCTTATTTTATAGTAAAACTATAAACGTTGTTTTGAAAAAATAAATACATGCTCTAAATGAGATACAAGGTACTACAATGAGATACAGGTATTAAAGACCTGTTACAATATTATTTACGTGCAAAAGACTTTATTACAAGTCTAAAAACAAATTAGAAATTGAAATGCATATTTTTTGGTTAGGTACGTAAGGAAGTGAACTAATTTACAGGATTTCAATAATTCTGTCTTCAATAACGATTATTATTTTAATTTTTTCCCAACTTACCTCCAGTTCCATCTCCCCTGGTGAAGTCACCACCTTGAATCATGAAGTCCTTGATGACACGGTGGAATTTACTGCCTTTGTATCCTTCACCTTTAGGTTTCTTGGACAATTCTACGAAATTTTCAACTGTTTTGGGTACAGTGCCCCCAAAAAGGCCGATCAAAACACGGCCTGCGGGTTCACCACCAATGCTGATGTCAAAGTATACCTGAAATAAAATAAACAATGATTTGAAAATATTGGATAAGGGGTTAAGTCAGTGCAATTAAGATGGAGACGACAATATTGAGAATTTTTGTAAATATCACGTACTACTACAAAAATTTGATATGTAATGGTTATCATTTTTAAGGTTACCCTTACCTCATGAGTAACTTTTGGACCTTTAGGATCTAATCCGGTATTACAGCTAACTATAGTGAACAGGCATAAAAGTGATATACAATAAAAGTAACCCATTTTGAAATTCTTTTACCGTCTCAGTGAAGAGACCGAGAGATTAATGACAAGTTGTGGAATCCTGCTTTGGATGTGATGTATCTTTTGAAACAAGCCGATGGTGTTGTACAAACTCGGCATCGCACAATGACAGCGCATCTGAAGAGTGGAGAAATATATATCGTACTCTTTAATCGCGTCAGTAAATACATTTTGAAAATATCATGCAAGGTGGGTGCTTCTGATTGGTCGATACTGAAAGCAGGGTAGTGAAACCGTG
>NW_020537324.1:12633001-12648804 GCF_003426905.1 Ctenocephalides felis | reverse complement strand
TTATAATGAAGAATTTAAAACAATTAACATATGCCAGTGTACATTGGAATCAAGTTTTATATGAGTAGAAAATATAAACCTCTGGTAAAAATAAATTCTATTATTTTTTTTAATTCTGAAGATTTCTTCCATAAATCAGTAAGAACATATATAGCAATTATTAGAAGTAACGAATGAAACCGTCTGAATACAAATTGAACCGGTCATATAATTTTACCATATGCTAGGTTTAATTTTTATGTAACACATTGATATAAAAAATTTAACGTAAAATATAAAATAATGGCATAAAATATTTTTTGTGTAGTTCAATATCGACCTTTCAGTTACAAAAGTAATTGTATAAGAGAAACCGGCATTTAAAAAATTCCTGTGGCAGCTTAGTACACTTTTAAAAGAATCAGCATTTTTTTCTGAACCAACAATAGACTCACCGAAGGTACATCCTCGCTTTCGTGAGAACTTCAACAATATTCTTTTTGTCCACAATCATTTTTGCACACATACTCGTAAAAAACGCACACACCCTTATTTAACTCAAACTCGAGGTTAAATCAAAATCTTAACCGCACCAATAAAAATGTTCCAAGAGAAAAAAAGTCTCAACATATGGCACTTCTTGGATCAAGAAATAATGAAATAATTAAGTTAAAAAAATCGATATTAGTTTATTAAATGAATCACTAAACACACTCGATGAGACGTACAGATTTTCTTAAATATTGAGAGATTTGAGTAAGGTCTTTAAAGTTCAACCACCTGACAAACTACCCTCTCGAGTGTCCGTTGCACAATGATTTTAACACACACACCCTATGTCAGATCGACGGCGGCCATATTGAAATTCCCACCCCTAACTCTGTACACACATACATCCAAAGAAAAGCGAAATACGAGTGATATAGAACGAGGGCTGGACAAAGTGGCGGCAAAAGTTGTAGGGCAAGCAGCGCAGATGTTCCTTTGTGAATAAGACGAGCGTAGAATTTTAGGATCGCTGCATATAATCTTTTTTGTCTCCTTTTGTGAAGGTGAAGGTAAGCAAAGGTGAGCTAGACGAGGTAAATCTGGACACTTTCAATGGAGAAGGAACAAATTCGTGTTTTCGAGAAACTTATTGAATTTAAAGGTAGTCCCAAAACAGATGTTTCGTAAAATATGCTTGATTTAAGGAATGCTGACGCAAACTTTTTAATTATAATAATTATATACATCTTCACATCTTGCACTATTGATTACAATAATCAAAAAGGTAAAAGTATCTAGAATATTGAGGATAACACAAAGTACACCCGGACATTTTTTATATTATTGGCTACCTTATTTGTTTAAAATCCTTATTAACACATTATAATCGCCATGCCAGTCATATGTGTCTAACACTAAAAAGTTCTACATGAGCTATATCCATTCCCATTGGAAATGATTATAATTCCATTATCAGTGCTTCGACTTTTTTTTATCAAATTACATTGGTAAAAAGTGGAAGATTACAAAACCTTCGTGTAGAAATAAACATGAGACATCGATCTAGTCGTCCGTACTCGTGAACTTCCGTTACGTAAGGGTGAAACAAACATCGCTTCAAAGTTGAATATTGATTGATAGCCAATTTGGAAAAATCAACCCCAATTTAAACAAAACAAAATAATGAAACCAGGATAATAATATAAAGGAGTGAATAATATTCTATATTGAAAATAAAAAGAAAAAACATATTGTCGTAAAATGTAATTAAAATCGATAGTTAATCTTAAATGGATAAACACAAGAGTTTTTAAAAATTAACAAGATTTCACTCAATTATATATTATAGCGCGTAAATTTCTTAATAAGCAACGCAAGGTCTCGCAATAAAATAAAATAATTCACTTTTCAGTTAAGAAGAACAGCTGGTTCCGGCAAAGATCCACTCGTCTCACATCACTGGGTGTTTCAACGGAAATCATCACCGTGACATGTGTTAAACCACACAAATGTGTACGATTTTAAATACACAAAAAATAATTTATTAAAATTATTAATTTATTAATAAAAGTAACATACATAAAGAAATAATATGTAAATGATCTCCAAAGCTTTTATCGCCAAGTAATGAAATATAATTCATATGATTGACGTAACAGAATTAACTGTAGCTTTATGCATGAAGACTTTTTGCGTAAAGAAGTTAGTAAGTCAGTTCCACGAAAATTTAGTTATGGAAACCATATTGCTGACTATTTGATTTTTATCATAAATATATCTAGCACCATTGCCAAAAATGGCAAATAAGATGAAATATCACATTCGCATAGCACGTTAGCACTATAATTCTTAAACGTTTCAGAGTCTGTATTGTTTTGTTCTTTCCTACAAGTTTGCCAATAAAAATAACCGGTCTAAATATAATGGGAAACTAAGATTTTATTTAATATTCAATATATTTATTATTATAACTTCCCGTAGGGCAGTTATAGTAATCGCAAAAAAATCTAAAATAACAAATTTGTATATCTTTACGTTTCAAACCCTTCTGACATTTTGGCATACCTTAGAAAAAATGGATGTATATATTTGTGTGTGTGTGCGTGTATCTGTGTGTGTGCGTGTATGTGTGTGTGTTCGGATACAAATTTTCGTCGACGATTTCGGGAACACGGATGAAGCAATTTGAATAATTCAAAAAACATTCGATTCGTATTGATAAGGAGACGTGCTGATTATTTTTGGCAAAGCAGGTCTAGCAGTTCCGAAGATATAGGGCAAAGTGCCAAGTCCTTTTTAATAAAAAATTAAAGTTGATTTTTGTTCAATATATATTAAATTCTATCTAATTTTTCAGAGTATATTTTTTTCAAAAATGTTAATCTTTTTAAAGAAAATAATTTTTGGTACAGGAAGTTCCAGCAATTTGCCTTAAGACACGATGCCATGCGCTCCACTAGTTATTATTTTTATTTAACTATGAAGAAAAATAACCAAATTCGAATTTAAATTCCAGGAATCTTGAAATCAAAAATATCACCTTCCTAGTGGTAGCATGAAGCATTTTTACCTGACCAAAAAAATCATTTTACAAACAAACCATTCACTATTAAGCACTAAGAAATTTAACAATGAGTGTAAACTTGAATTGGGCTTATTGTGTTTTAGGCACGGGCGACGAATCATGAATAGATTTTTTTGTGAAAATCGGTATAAAGGAATTTCATTTTGAACATTTTTTTCAGTTTACCGGATTTAAAATTTAAAACAATTCGTTGAAGAAATTATACTTCAAAAACGCCAAGAAGAATTTACCGTAATATATCAGCTTAAACAATTTTTAAGTATTTTGTCAGGTACTGTATACATTGTTTAAATAAACTTGAAAAAAGATTTAATTGAAGTAATATTGCAGAAAACCGAAGAACAAATATACATGAATTTTGCTATAACAAATATACTTGATTATATGATAAAACCAACATTATATCTGAAGGTTAGCAAAGTTTTCATGCCGAAAGGTGTCGGTTGATAGAGTAAAAATGCCAGATGACAGCTGCAACGCAAGACGTTCGGCGGGCATAAGAAAACTACCGCGCGGTCTTCGAGTTCGAGCAGGTGTTGAATGAAGCGAGGATAATGATCAACTGTTGAATATAAATGCACGCGCTGACGATTCCAAAAGTTCAGTTAAGTCGAAAGAATAAAATTTTTAAAGAACTTTTCATATTAGGTTAAATACCTAGTGTAATACCAGACACATTGATACATATATAACTGTAATAGGGTCGGGGCTAGTTGAGCAAATTTTTATTTAAACGGATGTAGCTCCTCAATGAAAAGTCTCAATAAATTGCTATACGGCTCAATGGATTTGTTGTTTATAGCTTAACAAAAGTGTTAATACTATTTTTTGGTAATAAATAAAATTTAAAAGCAACAGCTGTTTAAATGCAAAAAGGCAAGTATGTTCAATGTACCCCATAGGTGGGGCAAGTTGAGCACTAAGAAAGTATAATGAAATCATAGGTTCAATGTCGATTATTGATGAAATAAAATAAGTTTTTAATAACCAGTTCTATATTTATAGTCTTTATTGACAGAGAAAACAAAACTTATAGTAATTTTCTTTGAATAATTAACCAAAAGTAGATTCAACAAAACAATATCGTATCTTAGGAATTATTTTACCACTATATTCAGTATTTTTGTTTAAAATCATTATTTTTTTATATTACTACTCATAGACTTAGCTTAAATCTTAAAAATAATAATTAATTTCTGAAAGTTGATGGTAATTGTCTTAGTGACAGAACAACTTTAGCAACTAGCTCAACTAACCCCAACTCGTAATTTCAAAATAAAAGTGAGTTTATAAAAAACCGTGAGAATTATACCCAGAATATCTGTGCATATTAAAATTACTATAATTATATGGAAGAATAACATTTACCTGATTAAAAAATAATAACATTTGA
This sequence comes from Ctenocephalides felis, assembly GCF_003426905.1. Classification (NCBI taxonomy): domain Eukaryota; kingdom Metazoa; phylum Arthropoda; class Insecta; order Siphonaptera; family Pulicidae; genus Ctenocephalides; species Ctenocephalides felis. The sequence continues at coordinate 12,644,359 of NW_020537324.1, read as the reverse complement.
CTAAACCAGACGAAAGCTCGCGATGAATTACTTTTTTACTTTTTGGTCTCAAAATAAACAAAACGCCCGTGAGCCTCACTCATTTGCCCAGCGGCCACTAGCGATCGCGGGATGTTTATTTCTCCCAAAACTCTATCTTTCCGCCATATAATGCCTAAACGAATGGTGAATAGTTTTCGAGATATTTCGATTGCTCAACTTGCCCCGCTCTACCCTAACTAATATTACAGTAATATAATATAAGCAAAATAAATTGCACTTCCAATTGTTTGTTAAATACACTTATGTTATAAAATTATACTATGTTCTATTATTATGATTTGCAAATTGTTGATTATTAAATATTATAAAATATGTGTAGCTCACAAAACAATTTTGAGATTTAACTTTTCATTTTCAATCGGTTATTTGTAATACGAGCAATGTGTGTCACGACAAAACGGCCGTTAGGGGTTGTCGATGATCATTAAAAAATATATAAAAAACGATCGACAGCAAAAATACGAAGCACGTGCTAGCTTCGTTCCCGGTGTATGAGAGCGCCACCTGCCGTCTAGATCACTTCCCTTGTATACTCAGTATTTATATAATTCCTGATCTAAATTATGCCCTATCTAATGATCTAGGACCTAGATTGGGATACTATTCGACAATTACAGGTAGACGTAGTTGTCTAAATGATATGAAATTTCTAGAATTATTAAGTAGAATTATTTATATTTACCCAACTTTAATATAAACCTAACAAAGTTTCTTGTGTAAAATAGTATTTTTTTAAAAATACAACATAGAAATATGTTTTCGAATGAAAACAACCCTTCCCCAATAAAGTTTCTTGTGTAAAATAGTATTTTTTAAAAAATATAACATAGAAATATGTTTTTGAATGAAGGCAAATCTTCCCCAACTGCAACAAATAGCTGCATCACATTTAAAAAAATCCACATCATAGAAATTCTAATAAAAATATATGAAATACAGATATGCCAGCCATCGAGTATCGCTTAAAAAAGCTCCCAAATTAAAAAATAAGAAATAATATGTTTAAATATAAGATTCAGTTTTTAATAGTATTATAGTTAATATATTATTAAAACAACCCTTCCCCGCATGAAATAGCTACATCACATTTAAAAAATTCAATTTAAAGAAATTTTAATAAAAATATATCAAATACAGATTTGTCTACCGTTGAGCATCGCTTAAAAAAGCTACATCATTAAGAAATAAGAAATAATATGTCCGAATATAAGATATAGTTTTTAATAGTATTATAGTTTATTATTTATCTATTTTCCAAAATATATTAGTTCCAAATAAATATCAAAAGCAAGCACAATTCAAATTCTTAATACTGAATTAATGTTTTCAGTTAATTTAAGAATGTTAAACAAATCGCGCTATACATGAATTTATCTTAAAATTTGTATATTAATTATTATTATGAAATTATTTTAGTGGTCATTAGAATGATAATTAATAACATATTTTATATGTTAAATTACTACAATAGGAAAAAAAAGCAATCCCAATCCTAATATTTTCTAGAACTCTCGGATTGAAGCAAATCAATTAAAAAACTCCAACGAATATTTATAAATTGTACAAAGAATGTTTCAAATAATTTATCAAACTTACATCTCTCAGTTCCTTGATTTTTGATCCGGCCTTTCCAATAACGCATCCAGCTTGACTCTGATGAATCAACATTCTGATATCGACTTCATCGCTACCAGCCCGACAGCCGTTCTGTAATAAAAAGAACAAAAAACTTTATGAATACGATGACCTTCTTGCTAATGGTAATATATAAAGATTATTCGTCCTTATATATAATATTTATAAAAATATATATAATTAATTATTTAAATCTTGTCATATAATAAGTGTTTGAGTATAAATATTTGTGCAGAAAATCAACTAAATTGATAAAAATCTATACGGCGAACCCTTGAACATAAATCCAAATAATATTCGGTTACATTTCTAGATCTATTTTGGTACCACCCCGCATGCTAAAAGAGTCAATATAAATGTATTTCGTCACGAGCGATGCGCAGAGGTATTAATTTTCTTGGCACCCATAATTTATTAGTTACTCATTAAAAGCATTAAGACAATACATAATGTTTATATGGCATGGCAAAATCTATGCTAATTTATTGTCAGCACATCAAAGCCGCCCCATATTTATAATTATAACCACTGGCACGTACTTAGACGTATTCATAGAAACTTTTTTAGAAAATTTGATTTTGGTTTGACGAGACTGGCATTAACAAGACAATTTTGATTTTTTAACTTTGATTCTATGTTTAGATTATACTAACATAACGTTTTCATGTACCATTCATGTCCAATCAAAAAAAACATAGACACAAAATATTCTGATACTTGCACATCTTAAATTACGCATTTCATGTCTTTAAATCAACATCGTGACTATTATTAGATTTGCAATGACATGCAATAAGCACATCCGTGGAAAAGTCATTCAAATAACTTCATTTCAAAACAAAACTGCAGACTTGTTTCTTAAAAAAACTGTAGACTTGTTTCTTAAAAAACTGTAGACTTGTTTCTTAAAAATTATTCACAAAGCAACAGACTGCGACCAATGTAATTTATAAGTACAAGCAGACGATGAGTAGAGAAATTTGAGAATTGATTATATGTAGAATGATTGATTACATATGAGTTGCTGTGAATATTTCGCATGTTTTCATTTACTCATGAATGTGATTCAAAAATCTGAATATTAAAGGAAAATAAAGTAATAATTCGATAAATAATAAATGAAACACTGTAGAACAACAATGGATTGATGATAATGGAAATAAACATGTAGTAATGAAATACAAAACAAAACTATACACATTATAAATAATTCTCGCTATAATTACATGTTCATTACAAACATTCTCATGAGTATTATATAAGACTAAGGCTAAACGCATATAAAAGATTAAACAAATTTGCGTTCTGTGATTTATACATTATGTTGTAAAAACAAAAGTTCATTACTTGGCTTTCATTTTATAGAAATAATAAACACATTACCATTAAATCTAACAATTGTAATTCTCACATTAAAGTGTAATCAGTCGTTATGTACTTAGAATATTATTCGAGAAATTGAAGGACATGCCACATCTGAAATTGATAGTATACGAGACGAATACGACCTTGTTTATTGCAAAGAAATATCCTTGTGCTTATGAACTCATCATATGGAATTCGTATGACCCAAATTGCTTTATTTTATGAGAAGCGTTAAGGGAGATCGTGGAAAACGACAGCGTGAGCAATAAAAAACATTTGATATTAAATCTTCGATTATGTGATGAAAGACATATAAAAATTTAAATGTAATTAAGCAAAATCTAGATTTATATCCAAACATCTAAGCTTGTTATGAAGACTGTACTTTTAAATGCTCATCAATCAGTTCAAATATTATTTAAATATAATAGTGAAAACTTTTTAAATTTCTCATATACTCGTCAACCACAAAAAAACGTATTCCCTATGTAATTCATATCTTAGCTATAAGAATTAAGTGTGTATTTTCTTAGATCCAAATTTGCAAACTACACAAATTATATCTGCCTAGCAAAAATGACTGTGGTGTCGTTACTTTTGGATATTTTTCTAATTTCTTACGTTGTATACGCTAAATAACTTCCTCCAAAATTATAATTTTATTACTTCCCCCCTATAAAAAATCTATATCAAAAACACGTTTTTAGGCTGTTACAGTCTGTTTCCCCTTAAAGGCTTGAAGTGCAATTAAATAAAAATATTAAAAATTACAGAATGTTATGGTAATATAATTATAATATTTTAGAAAAGCCGTTATTTGCAAAATAAATATATTTATGTAAGCTTATAGTTGAATACAAGTTTTATTCTAGTGGCAATATAAAATAAATTAATTAAAAACGATATCCAAAAATGAAGACGTACGTACACTTTGATTTTTATTCAAATGTGATCAAACGAAAATTATTGATTGATATATTTATGGTTAGATTCTTATTCAAGCTTGAATTAAAAAGACGATGTATTACATGCTCTTCTCAAATACCTATTTCTCATCAATTTAATATATTTAAGTACATTGAAGATATTCAAAAAATTTAAGTATTTTAGAGCGAGAAAACTCGAAGAATAGAAGAAAAATTGAAAAGTAAAGTATGTAAAAATATATTTAAATAGGAATGTTTAGAAGTAGCGGTTTTAAAAATAATTAAATTGATTAAAGGCATTTATACAAAAATGGAAGTTTGTGCTACGATTTCTATTCAACCCTGAACCAAGAACAAAGGCGCCCCCGAATGACGTGCTAGGAGTTTAATGATATCATAGAATACCATATTCCCAAGTGCGATTCGTCACGCAGCGGACATAGTGGCGACAACAGAACCTGATAGATATACCAACAACTATAGTAAGGCTCTCATAAATTCGCTAGTTTAGTTTAATTAAATTCTTTATTTACTGATTATTTCATAAGCATCACGAGTGATACAAGCATATAGTTTTCATATATTGTCGATCGTAGCACGAACTTTAAGAATTCATTAAAGTCACAAATATCAATAAATTTTGCTTAACCTTTGATATAACTCTCTATTAAATTTAATATCATTTTGACAAACATTAATAAGCCAAATAAAATAAATATTTAAAAAACTTTAAAACTTAAAATATTATGATAATTAATACTTATTATGATAAATATAAATTATTAATATTATTATAAATTAATTTTCGACTCACCTGTTCCAAATTTGGCATCACATCCTGCACGATGTTGCAGATGGTATCCAGATCAGAGTACATCGTAAGGATCCTGATGTCCGAGAACATAATAGAAAAAAAAACAAAAAGTAAGCATTAGTAAATCGTTCTCTCATTCAATTGATGGAACAAGATTTAATTTAACCGTGTTTTCAAACCGCATCTGCGCCGAATGAAGAAGTTCGATAAAAGCTCATTAAATTGAACGATTCGGGAGTATTAGAGGCAATTGAAGTGAAACGTGCGAGTGCTTTTGCATGATTTAGATAAAATGTAATAAAACAACTGATGTTGAAATGACAGGATATTCATTATTGCAACACGAAAGTCTGTGCTGCCCATTTCTTGTTATTTTTGTAGTTTGAGTAAAGAGGCAAGATAATTAAACACAAAAAATAGTGGATTGTGATCTTATACATTCTTGGAGCAAAATAAAGTGCAATTTCCTTCCATGTGAGCGTGGCACAAAATCAATCTAGTGATAGCAAACTTAGTGCAGTCATTTTGAATTAATATTTAGTTTTGTTAGAAGGCATTCGAACGTCATTTTTTGCAGAAAGTAACATTAGTGTGCAAGCATTTCAAATCCAATATGTGCCCCAGACAAATATTTTAGTATCAGTAGTATATTTTATTATTAGGGCAAGAGCAAAAATATTCATCATTAGATTAAAATTTAAAAGATTTAGTAGATGTGTTGCGACGGCCTTATTCTAAACAGTGTTAAGCCAAGGAATAATGCTGCTTGGATCTGGAAATGATTAAAGGCATACAAGATAATTGATACATTTATAAATACAAAAAGTGTGACCTTCGCTACAACCTATTACTTCAGAATTTTTGCAATAACTTTTCACAAAAAGGCAATTGGCTTCAGGTAATAAGGATATAGATAATTTTATTAACAATAAATTGATTAAATTGTGTTAACTTATTCACAGTAATAAATCCACATTTATATGTTTAAAAAGCATAAGATTTGGAACGTATCTAATGTAACACTTTCCCTCAAATCAGCTAATATCACAAATGAGAAGATTTTTTTTACTACCTTCATCGTGGTCTATACATAAAACACAAACTGTTCCTACAATTTTGCTGAAAGTTATAATTTTGACTAATTTAGAGGAAAAGTATCACTAATTTCTTTTAAAATAAGGGCTGAGGGTCGGAATTGGATGTCTTCTTCGGTATGTTAAACTGTGGATGATAACTGTTTTTGGATGGGAATCAGACAAACCAATTCGGTCCTAACTCTCATACATGATTTGACATAACAGATAAAAATGTGAATAAAGACAAGTGTATATGCATTACCGTTCTGGCCCAGGGCAATCTGGCACAGTAATTGAGGCTTTATACTGCATCATCATTGGCATTCAGGGCATATGAGTGGCAACATGGGCATCGAAGAAGGCGGGCATTGGGCGTCGATGCGATGTCAGTTCGGAGCAGGTCGACCAACCAAGTGTGCGATTATTTGGCATTTTTAGTTTTTTGGCATTGTTTGGGCGCACACACACACGAGCAACGCAATTCGATTTTTTTGGCAAATTATTGTTTTTTTTGTTGGGTTTTATTCGAATGTATTGCACAGGGTTGTGTGGTCATTGTGTGGTTGGTCGGTCGATTGGTTGGTTGGCACATTTTTTAGACACCGCACAAATTATCAATCAGGTTCAAGTGTGGTTCAAGATTGGTGGGAGGTGATCGAGGCCGAAAAAGAAAGAAAAAGAATTCATCTCTATTAGTTTTGCAATTTTTGTTTCAAACAATAACAGTAATGCTTATATTAGTAAATTAGTCTAAAACATAATAAAACATTATTCATTCACAAGTTTGAATTTCGATTGTTAAAGGCAAGCTCTGTTAATGTGGTTTAAGTCAAAAGCTGTTGTTTAAAGTTAAAAGTTTATCAGTGGCCGCACCTTCACATAAATTGCATTGCTGAAAATCTGGCTAAATTGAGTCAAATCAATCTAATCTAATACGTTTTTAAATTGAAATAAAAATCGTACATGTAATGAATACAATACAAATAAAATACCAATAAAATCCTTTAAAAAGCATTATTAATGCGATCAACAATAAAACTTCAAATGTTAAAAAAATTAAGTGCAAATTAAGTATATCAAAAGCAATTAATAAAACTCAAAAAGGTTATTTGAAAATTATAACTTGAATTATTATATAAACCCAAAATTCCAAAATGTAAGTAAAAAGTAATAAATTTCTTGTAAAATGAATCAAATTTTAATACCTGTCCTCTAAGTTTTGTAATGCTCTGACCACCTTTTCCGATGATAGATCCAGCGACCTTAAAATAAATAAAAGTCATAAAGATACAAAAACAAACAAAAAATCAAATCATATTCACGAAAACTGAAACACAAGTATAATTGTGCTTCAGTTTTCGTATATGAAGTATACTTCATATTCGAGGTTGTTACTTCAAAACTCACAAAAAAAGCATTTGTAAGTCTGTTATAAGTGTTTCAAAAGCGAGAATATTTCTCATACCTTGCTGGGAATCAAAAGCCTCACTTCCTCATCACCGCGTCTGGAACGTTTCTGTGGGGCCTCGCGGACGTCTCCGTCTTCTTGCGATTCGCGCTTCATTCCGGCTGAAAATTGAATTGAAAATCAAAATTAGCTTTTCCACTAATCAATTCGGAGAAAATCGTTATTAGATTTAGAAATGTATTAAGATTACGTCTTTTCCTTGGCCTAAACTTATTGGCAGTCATTTTTAGAATTTCAAAAATTATAAATATTACACTTGATGATTTACATTTAACAATGACGGGTTATAAATGTATAAAAAATCATTTGCTTTTGTTTTGTAAATGTGTTTATAGTAGCCATGGCAATTTTTTTTTTTTTTTTTTAATTTCAATAATTATTACAACTGCTAATTTATTAACATTAAGTAATATTGATAAATAATAATATAAATTTAAATAAATAAAAGAGCAAAGGATAAAATTTACATAAAAACAATATCCGTAATATGATTTAATGTAAAATATAAGCAAATAATAATAAAAATAAGATTAATAAATAATATAAATAAAATTTCAGAATAATAAAATAATACTAGAAAAATAATAAAATATAACAAAATAACAATAATAGAAATAATAAGAGTATGGCAATATAGAGTAGATATATAGGCTCGTGGGCTCGTGTTTGATAAAATAGTGATAAAGTGCTACTTATGGTTTGGTTATTCTGAATATTTAACTTTTAATTAATTGGCTTAAAGGTAGTAAACATAATTAAATTTGTTGCATGCATCCTGAATTCGTTATAAATAATTAGAGTTACATGTCGCAAATAGAGAGTTTGGATGCATCGTATATATAAAACTTTTAAACAAGATTAACTGTGGATGCAAAATATCAAAAAGCTTCTATATCGACAAAAAGGGCGAGGAGTAAAATCTAAACTTGATCTTTGCTTATTAGACAATCATTGGAATGCGTAAGATTATAGTTTTTTATTCACTTTATTATTATTTTAACTTATTCACTCTTCAATTTGGGGTATCAAATATTGCAGAATTTGTTTATGTGTCGAATTAAAAAACCATTGAAAAAATGTCAAAAATCTAGATTGATTTAAATTTCAAAATAGAAGACAGGGCACCGGACTTGTGTTAAATGTTTTATTATTAACAAATTATAAATGTTTTCCTCGCTCAATACATTTAGGAAATTTAATTATTTCATTGGCAGTTGAGGTGCTTTATCGATTCGTCTCCAACGTGCTGAAATTTACTCGCGCTTTATTGTTAAGCGCGTATTGATCTGAAGTATTTAAAGATTTCGAATGAGAAAACAGGTTAAGCTAACGCCCGATATTCTTTGCTCGAGGCAATTGTTTAGATAAATAGTCGTTAATTAACTTACGACACGATACTCGATTGTGCACACAAAGCTTTAAAGAAAAATGGTTGGGATGGGACGAGTCCAAAGAAAATACATATTGTTCTCGAGCATTGCGATACCGTCGCAATGTGCAAACGAGAATGTGTAATTAGCACGTTGAAAATTATTTCACAGGAATTTGTGGGCACGACATCGGAGCACGCCTGATTTATGACCACGTATTTTTAGTTCAAGTTCGTGGAAAAAAAACTGCCGTCTTCATTATATAAATTATATAATAAAATAAATTAATAAATCTAATAAAAATATGACCTTGAAAAACAGAAATAATAAAATTAATTGTTGTTAAGTGATATCACACAGTTCCTAAATAAATGAAATTGAAATTAAATGCTGGGCATAAAACTAAGATAATCAGAGTCAAAAATCCAGAAAACAATTCCAAATATTCCAAATTTGTCCAATTAGATAGATGGCTGATGAACTTCAAACAATTCTTATAAAACAACATATTGAATTTCACATTTCATATACGTGCTTTAAATAATACCTAATGATTCATAACAGTATAAAATACGAATAAACAGAAACAGTCATAGCAAACAGTGGTCGTCCCAACATAAACGATAATTATCATGTTTGCTTAATATATTTATATTCAAGCAGCCATTCTAATCAGCGCAAACCCACATATAACATTCCCAGACAATGTTTTTTCTACATTTCGGAAGCACTTGTTTATGGGAATATTATTTAACACCTGTCGGTTGGAGTTTGTGGGTGATCGTAAAAATATGAATTGAAAAAAGTTGATGGACAGATCAATGGAAAGATATAAAGGCGAAGACCAAATTGGAAAAGTGGAATATTTTTTATTCGATAATAATTAGTTAATAGTTTGTTAATTAGTTGCTAATTCATTCATAATCAATTAGAAATTACACTATTACGTGTAATATTTTTATTTAATAATAATTAGTTAATTATTTGTTCATTCATTCATGTTCAATTAGAAATTACTATTACGTAGAGTATATTTTATTTAGTAATAGTTAGTTAATTAGTTGTTCATTAATTCATATTCAATTAGAAAGTATAAATTATATTTAAAAATAGTGTATACATAATAATATTTACAACTTTCAAACAAAAATAAATTATACAATTAATCCAAAAAAATAAATCCTTAGCTGCCTAACGAATACATACGTCTCACGTTTCCGTTTCTGTAGTGCATCTTTAATGCAAATTTTGATTATTCCTCCACAAAATCTTCCACTTTCACTTATGAGAAAAATGCACCGAACACTTCACAAAAAAACTTTCAAACTAAAAAAAAGGTATTACAACTATGATACAACACGAAGATATAATTGTATTTTAAAGTATGAAGATTCCACTGCTAATATATCAAAAGACTATGGAAGACTGACTGAGCGAATAGAAAGAAACGGCAGTGTTTGATACGAAACCAAAAGAGGTACACGAGTAGAACGGAGAAGGAGAATTATACTTTGCGTTTTGTATTATAGATCGGTCCAGTGCGTGTCTACAACGCAGGTAAAATATAACGAAGGTTTGTACAGGTGGGCAAATCCGAATTAAACGAAATCAGGTATTTAGTCTGTGGCGGGAAAAATGATTTGATCTGAGAATCGTAGTAATAATTTTATAATATTATAATTATTAAGGGGCACAACTAGTGTGAAATTTTGAAAAAATCGATTTTGCTTTTTTTTCATATTTCGGTAGATTACATATTTAAAAATAACATATTAAAATTTCAAATCGATATCTCAAATAGTTTTTGAGTTACAGCCATTTAAAATGTATACATATAGTATATAGTACAACGATCATTTTATCTTTAAACGCGTTTTTCTCGAAACAGCATTTTCCGAATTTGCTGCAGTGATTACTCAAAAACGAATGATCCGATCACTATCAAATTTTTTTTACATGTTCTGTATATAGTTCTCCGTAAAATGAACTATCGATTTTTTGATCGGATCAAAAATCGAAATTTAAGTCGAAAAACGACCAAAATTTTGGGTAAAATTCGACTTTTTTTTAAAAAAAAAAAACGCCGCCATTTTGTCAATTTTTGATCTATTTCTTTTATCGTAGTTCATTTTACAGAAAATATTATCTAGTTTAACGAGATTTTTTTTTTTATTTCATCCATGTAGAAGGCCGGAATCACTGCAGCAGTTAAGGGCCACTTTTTTTGTCGCGCCGTTGGAGATCGATGATAACTTAAAAACTATTTAATTTTTTCTTCAAAAATTTTACTATGTATTCTTAAAACATGTATAAATATACTTCTAAAATTTTGAAATGATTGATAAAGTAATTTTTTTAATATAAATTCCCAAAAATCACCTTTTTTTAGGCGGTTACACTAATTGTGCCCCTTAATATAACATTATTATGAAGATGTTTGTACACACATAAAAAATAAACAAACGTGATACATATACTTTATAAAAGGAAAACTAAATTATTTTACTGAAAATAATTTTAATCGATTTCCATACTTGTTAAGTCCCAATTTGACTCTTGTTCAGAAACTATAATTTATTCATGTCAGAGTAAAATAAATATTAAAATAAAGAATTTTATTCTGATATAAAAATTCTAAATATTTAAAATATACGATCGTCAC